>NW_021145219.1:683027-985002 GCF_900634775.1 Gouania willdenowi | reverse complement strand
CTGGTAGCATCTTTTCCTTTGATATATGTGAATAACCTTGTGATATTTGTGATTATATCAGCAGTTAGATGCACAGGGGAAGTTTTTCAAAAAGCGCTTTTTAATAGTCCATTTTCGGAAATTTGTTGTTTTTTTTCACCACAGGTGACGTCACTGACCTTTGCTGCCGTTGGATTATTAAGTCATCGAGTGGAAGTGTATCTGATTGTCAAAACAATGTGATGGCCTTTCCATAACTCCTTTAGGAAGTCTCCTAATACCTTCCCTTAACCCGTGACGTCATCCAAGGGGTTAAGGAAAAGTGGATAGGAAAGGAGATAGGAGGGACTATTCGGACGCAGCCATCGAATCTGTTTGTTTTTACTCTTTTAGAAAACCCACAATAATGACATTAATCATTTACAACATTGCCCAAATGTCTGGCTATTGTATGCTAAATCATCACATTGCTTTCCATTTAGCAAAGACGAGCTGCGTGCTTTACTTACCTGACAACCAGTGTAGCCAAATTTCCAGCTGCCGTGAATGTCGGAAGCAGCTGACATGGGATATCCAATCCCAGCCACTCCAATGTCAGTGAAAGCCAGGTTTATTATAATGTAGTTTGTGGCATTGCGGAGCTCTTTAAACTTGACAAACATAATCAGCACAACGATGTTGCTTGTCAAACTGACGACACCTGAAATTAAAAAAAAAAAAAAAGTGGAAAGGATCCCAAGACAAATATGGGGTAATAGATAACACCATTCTTTTAGCAGCTACAAACATTCTCATTCAACTTTACGTTACTGTTTGTTTAAAACATGAGACTGATTTTCATAATGCAGTCTTCTGTGAACATTTTAGGCTTCCCCATGATCGCGTTAATGCACATGTGTCAAACTCATGGTACGGGCTCCATATGGGAGCAGTGGTTCTCAACCTTTTCAGCCCGTGACCCCCAAAATAAAGGTTCCAGAGACCTGGGAACCCCACTGTAGCTGAAGGTGGTTGAACACAGACATGAACATTGAAGAACAGTCATGTGGAGACAGGGCCATCTATAAGGGGGAATAAAGGAGAGATTTTTGGGGTCAAGCCATAAAGTCAGCAAAATGATGGTCCATTGTTCTATGAATCTGTGATAACATATTTATTTATTGATCTGAATAATATCCACTGTTATCCAGGAAGTTTATTATTATTTGGGCCATAGTATATAGTCATCTTAAAGATGTAATTCCTTGTTTTAATCAGAAATAAAATGGGTTAAAAGCAGTGTTAGGAAAAACGGCATTAAAAATAACAGCGTTTGTTTTTCAGTAACGGGGTAATCTAACTAATTATTTTTTACGCCGTTACAATGCCGTTAACGTTACTGAGCGTTAAATGCGGTGCGTTACATGCATTTATTGAATAACCTGTGATCCGAAAGCATCCCTGGCTTCATGGTGGGTTAAAAACAAGGTGTGAGAAAATGATTGGCTAAGGCGGCGTCATGTTTCATAGTAGCCAATCAGAGCCAGTGTTTTCACACAAGTGCCAGCACACGCGCCACATACACAATCACTACAGATTTGTGTGGAGCAGTCTGATGAAAAGTTGGCATTTTTAAGGTGGCGATACAAACACTACTTTAAATTAATTGTGTTCCAAACAGAACGCTTATGTACATACACTACACACTCAATGAGTATATACTGTCTAATGTATACTATAAGTATGATTAGAAGGATGAGCGTTCCCACTGAAGTATACTTTCAAGTTTCCTAAGATGCATTTTGACCTACAAGGACAAAAACTTGAAGCACACTGAGGAACTTTGAAAGTTCTGAAAACATTTTAATTTAAAAAGTGGATAATATGTGGTCTTTGATACATAAAACTTGCGGAAACACATTTAATTCGGACATTTCTGAGATTTTTGGGGACTCTACTGACTAAACCTCCTGTCAAAGGTCTTATATCATGCTAAATCTTTTTTGAGCTTTTAACCTTGTTACAATGTTAATTCCTTATCAAAAACACCCCCAAAGTATTATTGGGCTTCCTTCCTGCATCTCTGAGAAATTTTCACTAATCCTGCTCTCTGAGCTGCTGCTCCGCCCTCTTCTGAAATCGAGTGGTCCCTCCACAGTCTGCACCGCGCCTCCACAGTGGACATACATGTCCACTCTCTCTGAGCTAAAGGCATGCGAGCGGCTGAAGAACATCTAATTATTTCCTTTGTTATACATTCTGCACAGGAAAAACAATCGCTCTTTGTTTTTGTACCAAAAGATATTGTCTGGTCACGGGGAGAAGCGGCGCTCCAGAGGAACCGTGCGTCTCAACTTCCGGGTTAAAACAAAATAAGTCATATTTTTAAATAAACTTTTTAATAAATTTGTATGAAAATGTAAAATTTTAACCATATGTGGCTGTAGTTGACTTTGGAAGGTCTAAGATAGACTGATATACTGTTGATCCTTTAACTTCAAAACAAGAGCCCTATTTACAAAAGCGTTAAAAACTAATGAAAGAAGAGAGGCTTTTGTTGTGAAAAGGGGATGTTTGACTTTTAGCTTGAAGCTGGTGTCACGGTCTGAGTTTACCTCCGTACTGAGATTATAACCCTGACCCCTAACCCTAACTTAATCCAATAAACAAATGAAACATGTGTCCATTCACTTTGAAAACATAAATAAACAAAAATGAATAACACTAATAATTTTTTTAGCAAAAATTTATTTTTCGGTAGTTTGCATGTGCTCACATGCGCATATACAATCTCAGTACGATGTGAACTCAGACCATGACACTCGGTCCCAGGATCATTTCACATTCCGCTCAATGCATCATGGGGCGGTTGAGTATGACTAGTGTGCTCACTGTGCATACTTAAAAAATGTCGCCATATAGTATACATCCGGGTATTTCTCATGTACTCAATCTTTTAATACTATCTAATGTAAACACACTACATACTCATTTTGACTTCAGACTTAGTATGTTAGTATAACAATTACAACACAGCCTTAAACAGTGCACAGCCGATGCTCTGGTGGCTGAAGTTAGTGAGTAATTACGGACTGTTGAAGGACTCCTACCCAAAAAGACTTCTATCCTCAGGGTTTGTGTGTCTTCAACAGTCCGTGATTACTCTCTCTAACTTCAGCCATCAGAGCGTCAGCCATGCACTGTTTAAGGGACAGTAAATGTCCATGAGGAGAACTCTTCTTCTCTGCTTCATTGTCTTCACTGGAACTATTGCCCCCTGCGGTCACAAACGATGGTGGAACACAGGCTCTAAAACTGTAAAGTTCCTATTTTCAAAAGGAAACACAATTAATATGGTGCATAATAATGTGTTTTGTTAGGTTTAGATTTTCTACGGAGTACATTTAAAAGATTTTAGGCTAAGCTTGTAAAAACAGTGGAAGATCCCTTTAACAGGATAAATAAACAGGCATAATGAAAGAAGATGGCCATTTATCTGATTTCCTTGAGAGCTTGGTGGGATCGCTGAATTCCGATGAAGGAATAAAACATTGGGAACAAGCTCAAATTTAAATAATTTGTATATTCCAACAATTTCCAAACGTGCTCGCTCTTTTTCAGGGTCTGCGTGTCTATCTCCAGCAGTCATTGGGCGAGGCGACACCCTGGACATGGCACCAGTCCATTGCATCAAATTATTTGTATTTGTTTTTTTTTTTTTGGAAAAAACTATTTCTCATTTTAAGTCAGAAAACAATAATTCCCCAGATTATATTTCCTCTTAATGGATTAGTGGTTCCTGTAAATACCCTAGGCCATAATCTTACTGTTTTCTCTCTAGCTTGTGTAACAGTATTTTATGTGTTGGTTTGCCACATCAAAAATAACTTATCTTAGTGAGTTTGATCAAAGTTTGACAGATAAAATTGTTTTCTTCCCAAAGCACTGGGTAATAATACAAATGTGTGTATTAAAGAGGCAAAATAATAATAATAATAATATTAACAATGAAAACAAAAGAAGAAGAGAAAAAAGAGGGAAAAAAGGAAAGACAAATAAAGAAAAAAAAGAGTGGGGAAGAAGAAAAGAGAAAAAAGGGGGTGGAGGAAAAGAATGAAACAGACAATGAAAACATTCTTTGTCAGACTCATGTGACATACATACAAATATGTATGTAGTATGTACTACTACATACATACTACATACTGTAAATACAGAGTTTTTCAAGTTTGCTTTTCGAGCACTTAAACAATAATGAAACAATATTTAAAGTTTGGAAGACATAATATCAGCTGCTGCACAGTCTTTCAGTCACATTAGTGTGATTCGATGCAGTCACTTTCAAATGTTCCATAATGACTAATTTCCTCTAATTTGTGAATTGATTAAATGGCCTTTCAATAGGGCTCTACGGTTGCCAGGAATCTGTGTACATGATGGGAACAGTAGTCGTCTATTAGTCATGCAGAGCAATTAGAGACAAAAAGCTCATCCTGAGGCGGATTAACAAAACAGTCTGTATTCATCCATTTAAGTAGAAGTGATTGTCCTGTTGCATTTGAGTTAGAGAAGTGCAATTTAGACCCCAAAAGCTGTTAGATTATAATTTAAAGACAACTGAAAGGGTTAAATAAAAAAATGATTTTTTTTCTCTAAAATCAAATGGTGTGAAAACTAAATAAGCAGACACAAAAGTAGGGTTGGGCATCGATTGGTCCCGGCACTAACTTTCCGAGCCTCCCGGAATTGTTCAAATTTTTAAATTTTGGTTCCTACTTCCGATACCCAGTCCGCAAACCGAAGGAAGAAGAAGCCACCAAACACCAACGAAGAAAAATCCACCTGAAGTGTTTGCATTACAGTGTGTGACTGAACAGTTTTTTTTATCCTGTAGCTGCCGCTAATCTGAACTGGGTTGCACAAGTTGTTCTTTTATACAACAGTTGGTTAAGACCAAGTGATTTGATTGGACGACAGACATTCCAAGAGTGCCGATATAGAGCACCAACGGCACTGGTACTTCTTACGGATCATATCACTCTGCTGTACAGCTGATCTAAATACAGTTCATTAATGTTACATCTTGGCCTCCACAACACAGTACACTGTCACTATGTTCACACTGCAGGTCTTAATGCACAGTTTAGATTTTTTCAAAAACTCAGATTTTTGGTCTGTGATCGTCATATTACATATTAAATGTGTCTTCAATCAATTTGAAGCTTGAACGGAATGCGATGCTGAAGGAACGTACATGCGCAGAAGAGGTCCTAAGGTGATCCATGACCCAGCAGGCTATGGTGTTTATGGAAATAAATATTTAGGCATTCAGTACTGTGTGTCGTACTGAGAAATGTTCTTTGGAGTTGGAGTCAGCAGTGGGATAGGGATGTCAGATAAATACAGGTCGCATATGAGCAAAAAGATCCGGTTTGGGTCACATTTGCCTGCAGTGTCAACATAGCGTGTATGCTCTCCACTTGTGGAACTATTTTTGTTGGTGGAACCAAATGAATAAGTAAACAAATAAATCATAATCTGTTGTCACTTATTACTGTTAACTAATAAAATGTGCTTGTCGAACTGTTGTATAAAAGCAATATCACACTGGAGGTCGTGCTGTTGTACTGAAATATCAGCACTGGTGTGATTATCTACAACACTCGGCCTCGTGCCTACGACCGAATCACACCAGTGCTGATATTTCATCACAACAGCACGACCTCCAGTGTGATATGGCTTAAGTTTTGAACGTGTTTCCATTGAAGGCTGTTTTGGGCAGGAGCCTCGTAACTCCTGTTAAATCTCATCCCGCGAGACTTCGCCGCAGTAAGTCAGACACTTCAAACCTCTTTAACACTCCGTATTACTTTGTTGTTTCACCTCTAATGTGGCAGTAATAATTTTAATAGGTCCCGTATCATGCTATTTTTCACCCAACTCCATTTGTTCTAAGAGCCCCAAAAACATAGTATTTTAGGTTTATTTTCCCAAACTCGCCTGTTTTTCAGAGTTTTAGCCTCTGAAAAGTCACTTTTTGAGCAACTCTACACAAACAGGCTGATTTGTGTCCCACTTATGCATATTCATGAGTGGGCGTGTTTGTAGACGGGACACTGACTTCCTCCTCCCTGCACGGTGACGTAGGGCCAGAGGATGGCACGCCCTCCTCCCACCCACTCCGTAGCCAAACTCATGCTGCTTTATAAACACAAGACAAACGGTGGGGGTGGGGCGTTCGCCGGTACATACATAGACCCTGAAATGCTCGCCTTCGTGGGCGTGTCTGTTTACATGTCAATCATGGCAGAGAGTTTCCTGGAGGCCGCTTCTCCAGCTCAGTGCCGCGTCAAATTCGTCATCAAGTGGGAACGCGTCATCAAATTGGAGCGAAGTGTTTGGCCTCGCCCTGCAGTAAGAAAGGAGCAAATCACCCTCTAACTAACAATTGAGGAAATCAATGAGAAAAACACTTTGGGCATGTGTATGAAGCCCATATAGCACTTTATGATGTTTAAAGCACAGAAAAGTTGATTTAGCGTAACATGGGCCCTTTAAGTATAATGCTAAGAAATGTCCCGGTCTCCTCTTCTGTTTACACGTACCGCATCATATTCACAAGAGAAGTGGTCACGTGACCAGGTACATCAAGTCCTGTGACGCGTATTTGTGGAAAAGATGTTTCCTTTTGGGACACATTTCAGTATTTCAATATCCTCATGAAAGCGTAAAAACTTTTTAGCATTATTTGAGCGTTTTTTCAAAATTCAGGCGTTTCCATTACAATTTTTATTGCGCTATTTAGATTTTGCGCATTTCAAAGGGTAATAGAAATGCAGTCACATACTTAGGATTTGTAAATTGGTTTTCTTTAGGTTTTCAAAAATAAAGCTCTAATGAAAAGAAAATGTGTATATTCATATTCAAGTTCATATATTTGATATTTATATACCAGTTGAAAACATCCTGTGAGAAATTCCTAGTAAAGTTTATAAAAAGTAATAAGGTTATATAATCAAAATTATTACTATTACTAATTCATCCAGAAAAACCTCTGGTTAGCAGCACATTTAAAACATGGAAACTTTTTTGGCCATGCTTCTTAAAAGAATCTGAATCAGGAAATGCTAGGAATCGGAATCGAAACAAGGAATCGGAACCGGAATTGTTCAATTTCAAACGATGCCCAACCCTACACAAAAGATTGTTGTCGACATTAAATATTTTACCTGCAGTAATAAGATATCCAGCCACAATGTTGTGCTCCGTTTGGGTGAACACACTCTTTCCCTCATATTGCTCAAAATTCCCAGACGTATTGACTTGGAGGTCCATCCCCATCGTTGCAGGAGCTGAAGGTGCAGAGAGGCCGTGCTCTGAAACACTCTCACTGAAGAATGTGGAGAGGCTGCGTGCGTGTGAGCCTCCCACACTACATCCAAGAGGATTAACACTCACGTGGAGTTGCTTAAAGATTGAACTTTGACCATTAAGCTTTATTAAAACAAAAGTAAACCTGCCTCATTCAGAAATCTGTCTTCACTGCTTGAAAGTGTTTTTAGGTTTGAGCGAATTATTCTTATTTTAATAGAAACCAAACAGTTGGAAAAGGTTTTTAGTAGTTTCCAGAGGTGTAAAGAGTACTGATATATCCTACTGAAGAAGAAGTTACTTGATTGTTGACAAGTAAGTCATACATAAAATACTCAAGTACAAGAAAAAACTAGCTCAATTAAATAGTACTGAAAGTGAAAGTTACTAGTTACTTTCACCCCCCCCCCCCCCCCCCCCCCCCCCCCATCATGTTTATTTTTTGGTAATAAATCATGCCACGGTTCCCTTGCATACAGTAAACATCTGATGTATAAACTTAAAAAGGAAGAGATTGAAAAATTGGAACTTTTTTTCAAGTTTCTTAAAAATAATGTAATCTGTATAAAATAAAAAGGATTTTCAAGATGTACAATTCTTTTTTAAATAAAAGAACACCAATGAATTCAATTCAAAATAAAAACAAAAATTCTCAGGCTCTAAGTATAGCTACATTTATGAACTCTAAAACAGAGAAAATAACCTTTATTCAATTCTGTTTTGGTGTGGTGCATTACGTTTAATCTGATTGGTCGGCTATGATGTGATGCATTTGATTGTTGTCTGGTCATTTCATTTTTTTTTAGTTTCACTATGTCCGTGGATCATTTTAAAAGTGTCCGTCAGGCCATTTAACTGCAAAGCTTAGATCTTACTACCACTCTGACTTTTTTGTGTAGTTGGTGTCACACAAAACACTGCTCTGCATTGTATCAACCCGCATTAAATATAACACTGACCTGCATGAAGTGCCTGGTGAAACAGAGCAGGAGAGACTTGCAGAAAAGCTATGAAAAGAAAAAGGAAATTAAGCATCAAAGTAACTCCATTACAGTAAAGTGAGTACTTTAATCCGTTACTTTCATCCCTGCACCTGAGTGAGGAAGGAGTACAAAGGGTAGATGAGTTAGGGAGGACAGGACAATTAGGGATGAGAGAAAAGCCTTTCTGCTCCAAGTGCAGTGACGTGCCTTGAGCACTAGGGTTGGGTAGGCAGGGCGTTGCACAACGAGACCACCAATGTCAACGCCAATGACAATTCCATCTTTTCTACATCTTGCATCACCTCAACTCCCCAGGGACCTACGCTAGGATCCCGTTTGTGGATTTTAGCTCTGCGTTCAACACCATCATCCCGAACATCCTTCACCAGAAACTCATCCAGCTCACAGTGCCAGCCTCCACCTGTCAGTGGATCACCAACTTCCTGACTGACAGGAAGCAGCAAGTAAGGCTGGGAAGCATCACATCCAGCACCCGGTCACTCAGCATTGGCGCCCCCCAGGGGTGTGTTCTCTCCCCACTGCTATTCTCCCTCTACACCAATGACTGCACCTCAGGGGACCCCTCTGTGAAACTCCTGAAGTTTGCAGACGACACCACCGTCATCGGTCTCCAGGTCGGGGACGAGTCTGCCTTCAGATGGGAGGTGGAACAGCTGGCTCGCTGGTGCAGTCAGAACCATCTGGAACTGAACCCGCTCAAGACTGTGGAGATGACAGTGGACTTCAGGAGAAATCCCCACCCCCTTTCAGAATGGTAAGGGGGGGGCCCTTATCATTCTGAATAGCACAGTGGCTACCATGGACTCTTTCAGGTTCCTGGGATCCACAATCTCACAGGACCTGAAGTGGACCTCTCACATAGTCACTGTCAGAAAAAAGGCACAGCTGTCCTCTGGGCAGTGCTGGCATCAGGGAGGTGTCTTGTGTTGGCGCGTGGGTGATCAGGGGTGGCCGCCATGGGGGGGGGGTTGTATCGTGGTGCCGTGCGGGCCTGTGCTGGCCCTAGTGCAGGCGCTGACCTCTCTCCTGCTTGGCCGCTCCCTGCTTTGGCGGGGCTGGCTGCTCTGGGCCGGCGGGGGGCGCCCCTGGACCGCTGGGGAATGTGGCTGGTGCCCGGCTGTGCCTGGGGGGTTCCGTTGTGGCCGGCTTGGTCTTGTGGGTGCCGCAGGTTGGGTATCCGGCTGTGCTGCTCGGCGCATCCCTGCGCCATCTACCCTCTCCGGTGGCCCACCATGTGGAAGGGCTGGGCTCATACCAGACAGGCCTCCTACATGGACACTTCACTTCACTCACTCCTAGCTGGTCTGGCTCACCCACCTGGTGCACCACAAACATATACCCAACCCTTTGGGGGCTGGATGGTGGGGCTAGGGGTGGAGGGGGCCGCCGCCTGTGCTACTAAGTAGTGGCGCGGGGCGACACTCCCACCTCTGGTTGCCCTACTAATCCCTCCAATTTTAATTACACCTCAACACACCACCCCCCACAGGGTGGGACAACCATTTCGACCCTCTGGAGCTATTGCACCACATACACATATATACACATAGGTTGGATGGGGTGCACCGCTGGAACAAACTGTCACTTGAGTGTTCATGTACATTTTAATTTAAATGTTCACCTGCACAACTGCAGTATTATTATTATTATTATTATTATTATTATTATTATTATTATTATTATTATTATTATTATTATTATTATTATTATTATTATTATTATCTTGTTATGTTATATTAATTGATTTTGTTTTGCACATATTAGTCTTGATTGTTAGTTGATTGTTATTATTTACATTGATAGAGAGAGCACAGTTCACCAAGTCAAATTCTTCGTGTGTATAACATACATTACATGGCCAATAAAGTTGATTCTGATATGTTTCTGCTGGCAAGTGTTAATTCAATTAAAATCAATTTTTTTTGTATAGCCCAATTTACGACAAAGCCATCTCAATGCGCTTATCAAAATAGAAAATTCATAATAAGAAAGAAAAAAACCCAACAAGATCCACGTGAACAAGCATTTAGCCATCTAACAAAATCAAGATCGTAAATCGTACCATTAAAGAAACGTAAAGAATTATTTAACATAGCCTCCATACTCTCCCAATAAGATATATCTCATGACACGGCAGCGCATCCGTTGTTTGTGTTGGAAAAACAGAAACACGGAGAAAATGACAACAACAACTCAGAACAGCCTCAGTGAGGAGCATCCACAACGCCAATCCTTCCTTTCACTGTGGAAAATACAAACTATTTTCTGACCTTACCTTTGCTGACTAGACCCCAATAAAAGCAAGGAAGTTCTGCGTGCATGTGTGTGTGGAGCAAATTTCTCCCCAACGCGTTTTGTTACTTTTCTGATTGGTCATCATTGACGTATTGATGTGAGCGCACATATTGAATTAATAAATATTACGCAATTATTGAAACACTTGAGTGTTACTCTGCTTGAGTAGTTTGAAATTCAAAGGTGCACTTTGACTGTGAATATTAACATGGTACTGGGGTGTCTTGATTTATTAATGACAATTAATTTATGAAATAATTAACTAATGTATTTGTATTTAGCATCTGTGTATATGCATAAATTGATTTTATTTTTGATACTGACTTGGTTATTTCAAATGCAATACTTACGTGTATTTTTGGCCTTTTAGGTCAGTTTTTTATTTTTTATTTTTTGGACCAACTTTAAAGCACGCACACAGAAGCATTTAGAGAGAGTGTTGTGACAACAGAAGTTCAAGATAGACTCAAATAGTTATTGGCGGGCAATGGCAGCGGCTGTGCTCAAAGCGAACAGCGACACATGCACATTTCTCCACGAACACCTCATTATAAACGCTGATATTTTCATCACCTGTTTATAACCTAAGTCATACCTTGGGGATGTACATGACATGTTTGTGTGTAATTAATTTTACCACTGGGTTTTTTTTAGTTTTTCTTTGCCGAAGGAGGGTCTAAGGACAGGGGATGCTCCGGGACATTTATTATCTATTTGCTTAAGTCCAGCAAACATTGGTGCAAAGTGAAAACCTATTTATCAATTTATCATGTGCATGTTCCATACAATTAAAGCAGGGAAATCTCACACTTTTATTTTATTTTGCACCTGCAAATAAATTTCTTTATAACACTACAGAAAATGTACACCTCTTTGTACATCCAACTTTCAAACACATACTCATTTGGCCATAAATGACAACTCTACTTAAGCTCCCACATGAATACCTACTTCTGATGAGCACCGTACTAGTGTGTTATAAACGCAACAACAAACAGATAAACAGGTAAAATAACACCAGTGACGTGTAGTCAGGGTAGGCAAGGTAGGCAGTGCCTACCCAAGGGTGAATTGATATTTTGATTATTTGTTTTAATTATAATATAAATATAAATGATTTATTTTTCAATTCCCGAACAGCCAACAGTACCTAT
Organism: Gouania willdenowi; assembly: GCF_900634775.1. NCBI lineage: Eukaryota > Metazoa > Chordata > Actinopteri > Blenniiformes > Gobiesocidae > Gouania > Gouania willdenowi. The sequence continues at coordinate 973,220 of NW_021145219.1, read as the reverse complement.
AAGTTTGAAAGTGTCCGCATTTTGTGCGTTTCATAGCCCAAATTACTAAACAGCGCTATTTCCTGGAACAGCTGCACAGTCAAATTCCGCTGTAAGGCAGAGGGAGGCCACGTCCCCTCCCAAAGGCAAGTTGCTCTTCTGCCTCCATTCCCATTGCGTGTTTTTACGTGTTTGTGCATGCACAGTCAGGTCCCCAAGATGACAACCATTTGACAAGGCAGCTCGCTACGCTGCCTTTGGACGTAACTGCGCATATGCTAAATGCTATACGTAAGTTCACAGTGCATTATTGAATCAATGCCATGTGACCGCTGCTGCTACATTCTCTAGCTAGTGGGTGGGATGACACTACAACAGCTTTTAAAAGATGGGAGACCAACACCTGAGCTACCAGAGCTTCAGCAAAGGTAAGGTCAGAAAAAGTTTCATACTTTCCACAGTGAATGGTACAAAAGGAAGGATTGGCTTTGTGGATGCTCCTCACTGAGGCTGTTCCGAGATGTTGTCATTTTCTGTTTCCTTTTTTTTTTTTGTCTCTTGTCTGCACATGCTGTCAAAGGTCAACACTACAAGAAGTGCAATCATTATGAGACAGCAATGCATGTTTTGTTATTGCAATAAAATAAATTGATTTATTTTATTGCTTAATTGTGACCATCACCAGCCCTCCCTAAGGAAGGGTAAGAAATATTTTTATTACAAGGAGGATACAAAAAGGGAGAGCAGTGTTACACCTAGGTGGAGGGGGGGAGCAGGGAGGAGAGACTCAAGGTAGGAAATAGAAAGGGTGGGGAAGAATAGATTATTTTACAGTGAGGGTGAGATGTGAAGTTGTAGAACATATTGTGCTTATTATGTTGTGTAATCAAGCCAGTATAGTGACAAGTGTGAAGCTTAGCTATAATGGTGGTGGCTGTGGACAGGGGGAATGAGTGAGTGGTAGTACCTAAAGCAGGTATTTGGGATTAACGTGTCTAAAGTTAAGCCCAGTATGAGTTTTATCCCACATCCCAAGGCGTGCCAGTGCATCGTAGACCAGTATATGTGCAAAAACCGCTACCGCAAACCCAGGAACTGACCCGGGCCCGCAGATGCAGCCAGGCCAGCAGAAAGAGCGGGGGCCAAGGAGCCCCAGGCCACCCCCCCCCCCCCCCCCCCCCCCCACGGCCAAGCACCCAAGAACCCAGGCCGAGAGGCAGCCACTGCCCCCCACACACACATCCGAGGAAGCCCCAAGCAGCCGAGCATCTAGCGCATCCCCCCACTGACCCCAACCCCCAACCCCAAGGCCTCCCGCAAGCATCCCGCCCCCCCCACCCACCCACACCCAAGCACCCAACCCCCCGAGGGGAGGGCCCAGAGAGCCCTGAGTGTTGATATGTAATTAAATTTAGAGGGATTAGTAGGGCAGCCAGAGGTGGGAGTGGGAGCACCACTACTTAGTAGCACAGATGATCTGAAGGGTTTTATTTTGAAAAGTAACCGGATGTTTTAATGTTGAGTATGTGTTCAACTTCCTGTTTTGCTTTTGAAAAGTAACCGGATGTTTTAATGTTGAGTATGTGTTCAACTTCCTGTTTTGCTATATTTGCTCTGTGCTAAGTTGATGCGTCGTGCTCCAGTATCCGCCAGAAATAGAAGTCCTGCATATCTCTGGCGAAGGCCTCCCGACTATCGGAGCTGGGACAGAGCAGATACGCAGTGCACCAGACTCGGTGAAATTTAACACATAGACTAAAGTGAAACCTATCAGCTTAGCTTCTCACTCAGCTTTTGCTCACTGTCGTGGAAACAAGTTGTTTCCTGTGTTACTCACCTGGCCATTCAAGACGCAACCGTCCAGAGATGGGACACCCTCATCTCAGCAGTCAGCAGGGAAACTGAAAGATCTGCGTGTGGGGGAGGACAGTGTACAGTAGATCAGGTCAGTCAGCCTCCCACCTCACGCATAACTGACTTTGATGATTGTGATACATTGTATTGGAGCTATGCAAGCACTGTGTCATCAGGAAAGACTGTGATTGTGCAAAATCTGCGAAGACTCTCAAACACTGACGATCTATTTTACACAGATGTTAAGACTATGGCATTGTCCTTAAAGCCTTAGTGGACAGCGGATCGATGGCATATACCTTAAGTAAAGCGGCTGAAAGTGAACGTTCAAAATCCAACCAGAACATTGAAAAAAAAATGAGCAGAAAATTTTGTTATTTTTGGCTGTGGTGGTAACCTTGTCACACCTTCTGCCATATATGACCTCACCGTTGCTGTTTATGGCTTCAAAGTGATAGTTCCTGTTTTGGTTGTGCCAGGTCAAACTGATGACATGATTCTGGGCAGCAATGCCATTAAGTGACTTATTTCACAAATGAAGACCAAGGTCGATCATAAAAAAAAACCTTTCAGCTGACATGAACAGTACCCAGATTGCCAATCTGTCCCACTTAATGTCTCTGCTTTCCAACTCAGATAATCCTGAAGACAGAGCGATGCCAGCCAGAGTTGGTACAGCCAAACTTTTTTTTTTTAACTTGTCTGCACATGCTGTCAAAGGTCAACACTGGTACAGCCAAACTTAAGAGATGTGTCACCTTGCAGCCCATGTCTGAGCATTTAGTGTGGGCTAAGTTGCCTACATCTAAAGTTTCTGTTGCAGGTAGTACAGTTGTCATTGAACCCACCAGTTCAAGATCCAGACCAACACAAATCTTGGTGGGGCGAGTTATCACTAACTTATGAGGAGCTGGATACCAGTAAAAGTAGTGAATCCCACAGATAAGCCACTCATCCTTAAAAGAAATGCAAAGATTGCAGATGTATTTCCATGTCTTTCTGTGCAGGACTTCCCTGAACCAGTTCCTATCCAATCCAATGCACAGTTCACAAAAAGCTCATCTCATGCAATAAGATCGGAAGAGGAGTTGACATGAGTCATGGCTGAAATGGGTCTGTAGGATTTGGACATCTCATCTTGTGAAGTCTCTCCTGAGTGGAAAGATAAGCTATTGTAAATCATTGAAAATTATGAATCCATCTTTTCGAGGCACAAAATGGACTGCGGTGAGGCAAAGGACTTTGTTCAAAGAATCCGCCTTGTGGATGACAAACCCTTCAGACTCCCTTACAGAAGAGTTCCGCCAAGTCATTATGAAAAGCTATTATTATTATTATTATTATTATATTCATATTATCATTATTCATCTCTCCTTGTCCTAGTTGTGAAACCTACAGGCACCTACAGGCACCTACAGGCACCTACAGGCAATATGATTTCAGATGGTTGAATGCAAGGACAGTAAGATGCACATCTATTGCCACATCAGACAGATGACCTTGCTGTTCTGGGTGGGAATGTGTCTTTCTCCACTATGGACCTTACATCAGGTTTCTACAATTTTGGACTTCACGAAGAAGAATACACTGCGTTCTCCTTCCCATTTGGCCTCCATGAGTACAACAGGATGCCTCAGGGCCTGACGAACAGCCCTGCAACTTTTATGCGTATGATGATGTCGATATTTGGCAACGAGAACTTCACAAGCCTGTTGTGCTACTGGGTGATCTTATGGTTTATGCTCCCTCAAAACAGGTTGCACTTGAACATCTGCAGGTGGTTTTTGCACGCCTCGCTGCTAACAACTTGAAGCTCTCCCCAAAGAAGTGCCATTTTCTTCGTTGAACTGTTAAGTTCTTGGTACACATAGTATGTGAAAGTGGTGTTAAAACTGACCCAAGTAAAGTGCAGGCTATAAATGATGTGAAGGAAGTGGACCTGATGGAGCCTGATGGGAAGACACCTAGTGCTAAGAAAATTAGATCCTTCCTCGGAATGGTTATTATCAAAGAGCATCCGTAGCAGTGAAGGCACTCAATGAGGAAACCAGGCTCCAAGTTTTGATGCATCAGTTTATCTGTTTATTTTTAATTTACACCACAAGCACAGTGTACTTCAATCTCCACTTAGCCTGTACCAAGCATGGGGTGAATTTGCATATTAAAAGTACAACAAATATTTACACAAACAATTCCTAACAGACATTATCACAAACAATAACCCTGTATTAATATCATTAATCTTATTTACATCCCCTAAATTATTAAACTACATATTAACATTGAGCAACACACATCAAGCTCCCCTGTTCCTAGTCTCTGCTTGGTCTCTCCCACCTGGAACTATAAAAACGTGTCCAAAGCCCCTGGGGAATTCTTTTACCAGAACACCTCAGGAAAGAGGAAGAGAGCATGCACAGGTAAGCTTTGTTGAAGATCACATCTCAATCACATGCAGAATCCCAAAATATATTAAATTGTTTTATTTTTCATGTCACTGCTAAGTTATTTATCAATTAAACTGAAATGTATTTTCTGTGTTTATCACTAGATGAATCCTGTGGCCTGAACCATGTGCATCACCACCTGTCTTCCTGATTACATGACAAAAAAATTAATTAAACCAATACAACAAAATGTGTTTTCTTAATTTGATTAAGCACTGCAGTTTGTCACAGTTTTACAATTTACTTTTTTAAATTACAACAATTCATAAGTGTATCAGTCCATAAGTAACATCACCTCGTCGTTACAGTTATGTATTACCATAATTTCATTGAGCATTGTTCTGCTAGGGCTAAGCCATTGTTCGACCTTGTTGCTGAGCCTGCTAAGCCATGGACAAAAGGGAGAGGACATAAACCTAAATTCAAGATAGGCCACGTTAAACTGACCCCTGATGACTGGACTGATACGTGCAGGGAAGCCTTCAGTATCCTGAAAAATAAGCTAGTAAACAGTGTCACATTAGCCCACCCAGATTTTGAAGCCCCTTTAATTCTTGCTGTTGACGCCTCTTTCGATGGCAATGGCGCTGTGCTTTCACAGTTGCCTCCTGGTGGGAAAATCGCCAGACCAGTGGCATTTGCCAGCAAAACTCTATCACTCTCACAGCTGAACTATCCAGTGCACCACTTGGAGTTTATCGCTCAAAAATGGGTGATTTGTGACAAGTTTAGCCATTGGCTAAAAGGAAGCATTTTCACTGTCTGGACAGACAATAATCCTCTTACGTACATCTTAACCAAGCCCAGGTTAGATGCGTGCGAACAAAGATGGGTTTCAAAGCTTGCAGCATACAGTTTTACCCTGAAATATCATCCTGGTTGTCGATGCACTGAGTAGAGAGCCGTTTGTCCAGTCGTGCATGAGTCACATGCTAGTGACTGAACCCTATGCAATGTTGCTAAACCAAGTGAGTGGTGTACTGGACAAAACAGTGCAGGATGCTTTCAAATCTACAGTTTTTGATCAGTCTGAAGAGGAGGCTATAGCATCTCCATCGTCTTCTCTGGGTTCTCTCATCTCAGAGGACGTTCAAGCTGTACTGAATGCACATGATTCTGGTGGCATTGGTCAAATGAGAGGAGCGGCTCCTGATATCCCTCAGCTTTCCGGTATCGAGAACATTAGGACATTAGGGCCTGGATGGACCAAAATTTTCTTCTTCTTAACTCAGACAAGACTGAGGTCATAGTACTGGGCCCATGACACCTTAGAGAAACCTATGCTAGCCTCACTGCCCTAGATGGCATTACTCTGGCATGAAGCACAACTGTTAGAAACCTTGGGGTTCTATTTGATCAGGATTTATCCTTCAACTCTCACATAAAACAAACTTCAAGAACTTCCTTCTTTCATCTCCGTAACATTGCTAAAATCAGATCTATCCTGTCTCAGAGCGACGCCGAAAAGCTAGTCCATGCTTTTGTTACCTCTAGACTGGATTATTGTAATTCTCTTTTAGCAGGCTGCCCGAGCAAGTCGCTTAAGACACTTCAGCTGGTTCAAAATGCTGCAGCATGTATACTGACTAAAACTAGGAGAAGAGATCACATTACTCCTGTCTTAGCCTCTCTGCATTGTATCCATAAAATGAAGAGTCCGTCCTTAAAGACTGCTCTACTGTAAAGTGTCTTGCGATACCATTGGTTATGATTTGGCGCCATACAAAGAAAAGATTGATTGAAAAAGATTGATTGATCGACCGGCCTGCTTCTATTCCAAAGAGTGAACTGATTAACTTGCAAGAGCCCTCTTCTACATCCAGAGCCACAGGAGACCCACTAGGGGAGAACGTGCTGGTGAGCCCTGTGGTGTAGTCAAACTGCTGAGACATTGGCCCAAGCTATCCATCAAAGACAGCCTGTTGTATAGGACAAAGAAAGACAGACAAATGAACATGACACTCCAACAGTTTTTCATTCCAGATTCCCTGAAAGGCCAGGTGTTCCAAGGCCTCCATGACTCAGCTGGTCACCAAGGCCAAGCACGTACACTGTCTCTCGCTAGGCAAAGAATCTTTTGGACCTGGAATGGAACGTGACTTTGTTAATCATGTGAGAAACTGCTTTCGATGTGTGGTTGGGAAGATCCCTGAGCCCAAAGACGTGTCCCTCTTGAAAGTATTTGCACCACAGAACCAATGGAACTAGTCTGTATTGACTTTTGGACTGCAGAACACACCGACAAGAGAACTGTTGATGTTTTAGTTGTTACAGATCACTTCTCTAAGCTAGCCCATGCTTTCCCATGTAGAAATCAGTGAGCCAAATAGGTTGCTCGGCGTCTCTGGAATGACTTTTTCTGCATTTATTCCATGTTACGCCCCGGTCTAGGAGCTCCAGGACGCAACATAACAATGTAATGTAAATAAAACTCGGTCTCCAAAAACCACCGACGACGGGTTCCAAAAATTATCACAGATTCTTTTTGAAAATAAAGTGCACTATATATATACAGGTGACAAGTTTAACCAAAATAATAATCACTTCACAAACGGGGATCACAAAAGTACGAACAGATTTGGAGACAGAGTTTTTCATACGGAAAAAAGAGATGCTGTTGCTGTCAAGGTTGGTGAACCTCGACTGACAGTTGCGCTGGCTTTTTGAAAGTGGTGACATCCTCCTCAGCCAATCCGGGCTGCCCACCACTCGTCCTGCTGGCAGTCAATCCTGGGAAGCATCATCAAAGCTGTTCCATTTGGGGGGGCATCTCACTCTGTCACAGAAACACACCCCAGGCAGCAACAAACAACAAGAGCACAAACTAAACACTAAATAATACGGCGAGGGCCGTAACCCCCCCTCCCAAAATTAAACATTTCCCTCAGAATGTTTGATCCCAGAAAGTGGTCTACATTCTTGACAGGGCATTAGCCAACACATTTTCAGTACCTTTTTTATGTACAATAATTATATTAAAATCCTGAATTAACAAGGACCACCTCATTAGTCTCTGGTTGAAATTTCTCATCCGATTCAAGAACACGAGTGGGTTGTGGTCGGTGTAGACCACCACAGGCAAAGGACTGGACCCTACATAAACCTCAAAGTGCTGTAAAGCAAAAAGTAGTGACAATGCTTCTTTTTCGATGGTGCTATATCCCACGTGGTGTCGGTTGTATGTTTTAGAGAAATACCCGACGGGATGATCGATACCACACGCATCTTCCTGCAGCAGCACCGCACTTGCACCTCTATCGCTTGCATCTACCTTCAGCTTGAAGGGGCGCTCGAAGTCAGGTGCAGTCAGAACAGGTGCACTGCACAGAAGAGCTTTAGCAGACTTGAAAGCTGCTTGACAGGCAGGAGACCACACAAACGGTTTTGAGGGGCTGGTGAGGCTGGTGAGAGGAGCTACAACTTGGGCAACATTTTTACAAAACCCTCTATAATAGCCAGCCATGCCCAGAAAATGGCGCAGCTCCCGCCTATTCTGAGGAATGGGGAAACTAAAACTAGCTTGGACTTTATCAGCCAAAGCATGCACTTGACCCTGGCCCACCTGTTTCCCTAAATACGTTACCATTGCACGCCCGAAATCACATTTGGCCAGGTTTAATGTTAATGAGGCCTGCTTCAACTTTTCAAAAATGACGTACAGGATTTCCAAGTGCTCGGCCCACGTGTTGGAATACGCCACGATGCCATCCAAGTACACCTCGCAATTTTTGACACCACCCAAGACCTTATGCATTAGGCGTTGGAAGGTGGCAGGTGCATTCCTCAGGCCGAACGGCATCACTGTATACTGTAAAAACCTGTCGGGTGTGACAAAAGCTGAGATCTCCGAAGTTCGAGGTGTCAGAGGAACTTGCCAGTACCCCTTAAGTAAATCGAGCTTTGTAACAAATTTAGCTGAGCCCACACAGTCCACACAATCCTCCATCCTAGGCAAAGGATAGGAGTCTGCCTTCGTAACATTATTTAATTTTTGAAAGTCAGTGCAAAAGCGAGGTGTTTTGTCTCCTTTTGGCACAAGAATACATGGGGCACTCCACGCACTAGAGCTGGATACAGCTAACTTATTCTCCAACAAATATTCAACCTCCTTCTCGATGAGTGCACGTTTGGTTGGGTTAACCCGGTAGGCGTGCTGTTTTATGGCTCCCCCCATCAATGTCATGTGCAACAACATTCGTACGTGAGGGAGTATCATAGAAAAGAGGCAAGAAGTTATTGATCAGTTTACAAATATCTCTGCGAGATGAACTGTCTAAATGATTTAAACTGGCCTCTATATTTTTTAGGGAGTCTGAATTTTGGAGGCAAGAGCAAGGCTCCATATGGCTGAGATGCAAGCCATCGCTCTCCGGATAATATTGGGTCTGGGGTACCTGTGTTACAGTTGACACGACATTTTGAGGAACGGAGGAAGCGGAAGAACGGGCGAAATATGGCTTCAGCATATTAATGTGACACACACGGGACTTTCTACGACGGTCTCGGTGCGAATAACATAATCAGTGTCACTTAATTTTTTATCCACTTCATACGGACCACAAAACTTAACCTGAAGGGCTGAACCGGGAATTGGAAGGAGAGACAACACTTTGTTCCCAACTTCAAATTTCCTTTGAACTGCTCTTTTATCATAATGTTTCTTCATTTTTCCCAGGGACACAGACAGGGCACTGGGTGCAGCCTTGCACGCCTTGTGTAAACGCTCTCTAAAGGAGCACACGTAATCAAGCACATTGCGGGTCGTATTCGATTTATCAATCACTGACAAAAACTTTTCTTTCAGTGCCCGCAGAGGACCACGCACCGTGTGTCCGAACACCAGCTCTGCGGAACTGAAACCGGTGAACTCCTGCACACTCTCTCGTGCAGCTAAAAGAAGGAACGGTAACCCCTGTTTCCAAACAAAATTTCGTTAACATCGACTTTAATGTTTGGTGAAAACGTTCGAGTGCGCCCTGTGACTGTGGGTGATATGCGCTGGATGTATGGTGTTTAATGGCAAGTGATTTTAGGACCTGAGCAAAAAGTTTAGAAAGAAAATTCGAGCCTTGGTCTGTTTGAATGGATTTTGGCAACCCAAATGTTGAAAAAAATCCAACTAAAGCTTTAATGATCGCTTTAGTCCGAAGTGTGCAGAGTGGTATCGCTTCTGGGTAGCGCGTCGCGGCGCACATTAAGGTTAACAGGTATTGGTACCCAGACTTTGATTTTGGGAGCAGCCCTACACATTCAATAATTATGTGCTCGAATGGTTCACCCAACACCGAGATAGGATGCAGTGGAGCCGGAGGAATCATCGGATTCGGCTTACCACAAACCTGACTCGCGTGGCACGAGCGACAAAACCTAGTCACATCCCCTTTTAAACCTGGCCAAAAGAAATGGGGTAGGATACGATTGTAGGTCTTTCTAATCCCTAAATGACGTGCAAAATTATCATGCCCTAAACTATAAATTTGGGAACGAAATTTCCGTGGAACCACCACTTGTCTAACGGACTCCCAGCCCACACTAACAGATGAGGGAGGACACCAGTTGCGCATTAACACACCATCGTTAATGTTGTACTTCCCTGCACTGTCAGTCGTAGCGCTGGCAACGAATGAGAAACAACCCACCAGAGACGGGTCAGCCTGTTGCGCTTCAATGAACTCTGCTCTGTTACCAGAAAAACACATATTAGCCTCAGCAGGCAGTAAGTTCTCATACAAAGACTTTTGATTTTTTTCTGGTGACGTTTTTGTCGTTTTCACATAATTTAACACATCAGAACACAGGAATGAATCAGACAAATCCATTACATTACCAAATTTGCGCGTCTGTGCGCATGTGACAGCACAAGCTGGCAACACCAAACTCGGCTTGACAGCAGCAGGAACAAAAACAAGCGAACCAGCAACAGGAACTTCTATCACTTCAGGATTCGAAAAAACTTTCTCCCCGGCCAAATCGTTTCCTAGGATCATGCCCACTCCCTGGACAGGCAGTTTGGCACGCAATCCGATTTGTACTGGAGCAGAAAAGAGCGGAGAACGCAAAAACACAGTGTGCAGCGGAGCTCTCAATACATTCATTTGAACTCCCCACACGAAAGCATCGGAACCGCAAAAAAAATCGGAAGAAAAAGGCAATATTGACCGCAACATCAGAGACTGAGTTGTGCCCGTTTTGCGTAATATTGTGATCGGCACCTGATTTTCCTCCTCTCCCATCAGAGAGACAAACCCTTTGAGAATGAAAGGCCGATAACCTTCATCCCCATCATTCATTCCATCTGCAGGGACAGGAGACCTAACAGGCTGAACAAAATTCACGCCGACCGCGGGGGTGTGCTGATGTTGCACTGAAGGAAAAACCCCACGGTGCGTCAGTGCAAACTCATCCGCGCACACAGCAGCCTTTGAAAGGGAATCAAGCTTTTGCTTATTTAAATGAACCACGAATTTCTTTCCGGTAAACACGTCTTAAACTCCTCCAGTAAAATGAATTCACGGAGCTGAGGAAAGTTTACGGCCTTACTAGCGGCACACCACTTATCGAACAATACAGCCTTCTCATGGGCAAACTCGACATAAGTTTGGGTGACAGATTTTTCACATAATCGAAATCTCTGCCAGTATGCCTCAGAGACGAGCTCATAAGCTCTCAGAACTGTGGCCTTCACCACATCATAATCAAGGCTTTCATCCATCGATAAAGATGCACACACCTCCTGGGCTTTCCCCACTAATTTACATTGCAGTAATAAACTCCAAACGTCTTTGGGCCAGTTTAGAGTAGCGGCAATGCGTTCAAACGCATTAAAGTATGAATCCACCTCACTCTCTAAACGGTGGCACCAATGCAACGTGTCTGCTGATGTCAAACTGTTCATGAGTGGAATGTTTTTTTTTTTTTAAATTACTTTATTAATCCCTGAAGGGAAATTATGTTACACTCTGTTATTTTTAGGGACATGCTTCTCACACACACAGGCCCGAATCACACACATGCACAAACAGGACCTGTGGACATGCATCAATGGAGAGATGTCAGAGTGGGGCTGCTTCCACAATGAAGGGAGCACACCAGAGCAGTGTTGGGGTTGCCTTGCTCAAGGGCACCTCGACGATGCTCGAGAAGTGCCCTGGCACCTCTCCAGCTACCAGAACAACTTCTGTATTTTGGTCCACATTGGGACTTGAACCGGCCACCCTCCAGTTTCCAACCCATGTCTCTATGGACTGAGCTACTGTGGGGGGTGGGAGCACTGGGGTTTAGCTGGCATCTGGGGCGGGGTTGCTTGGTGCTCCGGGATGATGCTGTTTGCTTGGGGGCGGCGCTAACTGTTTCAATAATTGAGGTTGCTATCGGCCGCTTGGTTGGTCTATCCTGCTATCTGTAGACTGGTGAGTGGGTCCGGGGCACCTTTGTCTGGGGGCTGCTGTTCCGCACCGGATGTGTTCCGTTGGAGTGCCTCCTTCCCGCAGTGGTGGCCGCCGGTCGCTCGTGCGCCGGTGGGGAGCATTGGCTTGTGCTGTCCGGTGGGGGGGCGGGGCCTGGGCTGCTGTTCTTGTGCCAGCTGGGGCTGTGCAGTCCTGCTGGGCTGTGGCCGGTTCATGGCCTGGGGTGGGAGGCTTCGCCTGGGGGCTTGCCCTTGGGGGATTCGGCGGGCCTGGCCGGCGGGCTGGGCCGGTCCTCGTGGGGGTCTTCTGGGGCGGGTGGTGCGGGCCGAGCCCTTGCATGCCTGTGAGTGCAGCGTGGGGTGGCCCCTGCTTGGGCGGTGCCCTGCAATAAAATAAATAAATCTATTTATTTGCAATAACTAAACATGCATTGCTGTCTTAAAAAGATTGCAGTTCTTGGGGTGAGGCATCAGCACTGTAGCCAGGCTAACACAAAGTCAGAGCTCTATGGAGCCCATGATTCCTCTAGCCCTCAGCTGTGAGGACTTTATGACATTTTTTAACGATAAAATTCATAAGATTAGAGAAAAAATTAGCCACTCCCTGCCTTCACCTGGGCCTGCTGTACCCTTAAATGTAAATAGGCCTAACCTAAACTGTTTCACACATATAGGACTTCAGGCCTAACTGCCCTAGATGGCATTACTCTGGCATGAAGCACAACTGTTAGAAACCTTGGGGTTCTATTTGATCAGGATTTATCCTTCAACTCTCACATAAAACAAACTTCAAGAACTGCCTTCTTTCATCTCCGTAACATTGCTAAAATCAGATCTATCCTGTCTCAGGGCGACGCCGAAAAACTAGTCCATGCTTTTGTTACCTCTAGACTGGATTATTGTAATTCTCTTTTAGCAGGCTGCCCGAGCAAGTCGCTTAAGACACTTCAGCTGGTTCAAAATGCTGCAGCACGTGTACTGACTAAAACTAGGAGAAGAGATCACATTACTCCTGTATTAGCCTCTCTGCATTGGCTTCCCATAAAATATAGAATAGAATTCAAGATTCTTCTTCTCACTTATAAAGCCCTAAATGGACAGGCACCAGTCTATCTCAAGGAGCTTGTAGTGCCATACAATCCCCCCAGAACACTACGCTCTCAAAATGCTGGACTACTCGTTGTTCCACTTGTCTCTAAAAGTAGTATAGGAGGAAGAGCTTTCAGTTATCAGGCCCCATTTCTCTGGAACCATCTACCAACCACGGTTTGGGGGGCAGACACCCTCTCTACCTTTAAGGTTAGGCTCAAAACATTCCTCTTTGGTAAAGCTTTTAGTTAGGAACCAGCTCATAGCTCATAGTTAAGATGCAATAGGCATAGACTGCCGGTGGGGGGGGTCTGGCATGCTCGGTTGGAGAGAGGTTGGAGAGGGCGTTAAGAGAGAGGTCATTTAGGTTAGAGAGGGACCGGAGAGGGTCCATTCCTCTCTCTAACACCCCCTCTATGTCTGCTTCTTCCCTTGTGTGTTTATTTTTTATTTTATTTTATTTATTCAGTTCATTTCCGACATGGTTGCATTCACAGAAATTCATTTGACATTCAGAGCAAAATCCCATCATTGTTTTTTTTTTTTTTTTTTTATCCTTTTTCATGCCGGAAAGGGCGACGGAAAAAAGCATTATGCTTATCTAGATCCGTCCCCTAATTTGAACACAGATAATTTTACATCCAACCTCGTTTCTTCCCTTTTTTTTTTTTTTTTTTTTTTTTTGTGATGTGTTCTCGTCTGCAGTCATTGTTCCTGCTGTTACTCCTCATCACAGTCTTTTTCCCCCGTATTTCCACGAGCTTTCTTTTCCAGTCGTTGTTTACGTTCCTCCAACTCTCCAAACGTGAAGTTCTTCTTCTCTCTGAGAACCTTCATATCCTCTGAGAGTCGCCTCAGCTTACGATCCATCCGGAAGGCACATGCACAGACACATACCCCCATCATTAGCAGGCCAAAGATCATGACTCCTAGCAGATAGATGTCCTCCACATCTTCCACTTTCAGCTGGGAGAGACAGAGCATCTGGCTTCTCCCTCGTGCGTCCACGACATATCCACTTGGGTATGTGTCCTTTGGACACGGTATTTCGTGCTGAAGCAATTGCCTCGTTGAGAAGATTTTGTCAATGGTGCTCAATGACCAGTTGATGAGTTCCATGTCGTTGCTGTAGCGTTCAATGAAGAGTTGACTTGAGATCTGTATGTGTGTAAAAATGTCCTCCTCGTTTTGTCCTTAAATTGTTTCAGATTATCTGACTGTTGTGTCTCTTTGTCAAGGCTGTTCCAGAGGTTCATGGCTCTATACACAGTACTATGTTTGCCAACGTTTGATATGATCCTGTTTGGTCTAAACACATTATTATGTCTGAATTCGTAGGGATTTTGATTGTAAGTGAAACGTTTTTGGATTTGATGTGGTAATTTTTTTGATGAAGCCCTAAATGCATGTATTTGTGTGTTATAGTGTATTATTTCTTGCAGTTTTAGGTATTTTGACTTCTCAAATAAATCGTTTGTGTGTGTGTTGTGTGGTACTTTATGTAAAATTCTTATAGCTTTTTTTTGTTGTTTAAATAGTGGTTCAAGATACGTTTTGTAGTTATTACCCCATATTTCGGAGCAGTAATTTAAGTGCGATGCTATGAGTGAAGAATATATTGTTTTAAGTGATTTGGTATGTAGGATTTGTTGAAGTTTCCATAGGATGTAACTGCTTTTGGCCACTTTGTTTTTAACTATTTGTATATGTTTTTTCCAGGTCAGCTTGTCGTCCATCCACACTCCAAGTGCCCTATATTCTTTTACTTGTTCTATTATTTCCTTGTTTAGTTTCAGTCTTATATCTCCTGTTTTTTTTCTCTTTCCAAAGTTAATGAATTTTGTTTTACTGACGTTTAGGGATAGTTTATTTACATCTAACCATGTTTGAATTTTTAATAGTTCTTCATTTGTTGACTCTATTAAAGTGTTAATGTCTTTGCCTGAGCATAGAATGGTTGTGTCATCTGCAAACAATGTTAGTTTTAGGCAATTGGTGACTTTGAAAATGTCGTTTATGTATAGAATGAACAGTTTTGGCCCCAAAATTGAACCCTGAGGAACACCACACTGTATGGTTTGGCATTTTGATGTATGTTCTTCAAAGTCAACATATTGTCTTCTATTTGTCATATAGCCTTTAATCCATTTTAAGGCGTTACGCTTTATTCCGTAATTTTGAAGTTTTTCTTCTAGAATATCATGATTAATTGTGTCAAAGGCTTTTTTTAGGTCCAGAAAAATTCCAAATACAAATAGTTTTTTTTCTAATGCTTCTCTTATATTCTCCGTGATGTCAATTATAGCCATTGCTGTTGAACGTCCTTTTCTAAATCCATATTGTCCTTCATGTAGTATATTATTGTCTTCTATAAATTTGTCGAGTCTGTTCATGAACAGTTTTTCCAGAATTTTTGATAATTGTGGTAATATTGATATAGGTCGATAATTAGTGAAATTACATTTTTCTCCACCCTTGTAAATCGGTCTGATTTTTGCAATTTTCATTTTTTCTGGGAAAACCCCATTCTTGAATGATAGATTACTTATATATGTTAGTGGCGGGGTTATTTCAGCTGTTATGGTTTTTATTAGACTCATAGTTAGATTATTAACGTCTCTGGATTTTTTTGAGGTACTGGTAGTGATTATTCTGTCCACCTCTGCTTCTGTTACTTCTTCGAGTACAAGATACTTATCAATGTCTTTCTTCTCATTGTCAAAATGGTTCCATTTAAGTGTTGGGTGTTTATTTATCTCTTTCTCTATGTCTTTTCCAGTATTTATGAAAAAACTGTTGAGTTCTTGTGCTATTATGTTTTTATTGTGTTCTTTTACATTGTTTATTATAAAACGGTCTGCATTTTTTTCTTTGCATTTGCGCATGTTTATGTTATTTATTATTTCCCACAATTTTTTGTTTTTGTTTTTATTCTCTTTTAATTGTTTTTCATAATATTCCCTTTTTTTTTCTCTAAGTAAATTATTAACTTTGTTTCTGTATTTTTTATAACGTATTTCTGCTTTTAATGTTTTTTCTGTTATATATTTTTTATATAGTATGTTTTTCTTTTTGCATACGTTGGCTATTTTCTTATTAATCCATGGTACATTGTTTATTTTACTTTTGGTTGTTATTTGTTTCAAAGGGCAGCATTTATCGTATATTGTCGTTATTGTGTCTGTAAATGTGTCATATGCTACGTTCACGTCTTCTTCCTTGAAGACACTTTCCCACGTCTGTCTTTTTATCTGTTGTTTAAAGTTTTGTAATTGTTTTTCTCCTTCCAGTCTCCTGTATGTCTGTGTGTTATGATTTACACGGTTCTTCTTCTCTTTTGCGTTTAGTATCATAAATATTGGTAAATGATCAGAGATGTCATTTATTAATATACCACTCTTTACATCTGTGTTTTGTATGTTTGTGAAGATGTTATCTATCAGTGTTGAGCTGTGTTTATTAATTCTGGTTGGTTGCGTTATGAGAGGTTTTAATCCATTTGTGTACATGTAATTAGTAAAGTCTTCAATGTGTGTCTTTTTTAAAGGATTTAAAATGTTTATATTGAAGTCTCCACATATCAGTAATCTCTTATTTTTAATTTCTTCTATCATTTTGGTTAGTTTCTCATTAAATATGTCTATTTTACAGTCAGGTGCACGATACAAACAGCAGATTATTATCTTACGTCCCTCTGGACTTGTAATTTTCACTGTTATACATTCCATTACTTCTTCCACAGTTAAACTCAAAGACTCTATTATCTCCATATCTATATTTTCTTTTATGAATAGTGCTACCCCTCCTCCTGGCTTATGTAATCTGTTCTTATAGACAAATTTATATCCTTTTATCATAAAATCCATGCCTTTTTTTTCATTCATCCAAGTTTCTGATAGTGCTATTATGTCAAATCTATACAATGTAGAGATGTAATCCTTAATGTCTTCAAAATTTGCATACATACTGCGACAATTACAGTGAACAAGTGACAGACCTTTTTCGTTCTTATTTTCCACTTTGAAGTCATTCTCTGTGTAGTAATGGCTGTTCGTGTATTGTTTCCAATGTGAAAAGTTGTTTGGGTCCACTTCGTCTACTTGATTAATCTCCCGTTGTTGATGTTGATGATGTTGCGGATGATTTTTAGTGATTCTGTCCATATCCATGACCTTTATCAGTGTTCTTGACTTTTAGGCACCTCATTCGTATTTTTCCAGGTCTTCCATCCTTTCGACTAGAACGGGTTTTCCATTTTCTCCTCCTGGAGGTGTGATGTAAATCCTGCAGCCTCTGGTCCAGTTTTTCACAATTTTTCCTCCTTTCTTCAGTTGGCGTGCTTTCCATGCGATACTTGCATTCTGCTTCGTCAGGTTCTCGTTCATAAACACCATCGTTCCGGCCAGTTTTCTTCCTTGTTTCATTATTTCAGCTTTATATTTCACGTTGGTGAATGTAATTTTCACATCTCTGGTGTCTTTGCGTTTTGGCAGCAGCTGGCAGTAGTTGATGTTGTCTGGGTTCACTTCAATGCCTTTCGAGTCCAGGTAATCAATCACCTGTTCTTCAATCGATTTTTCATCTTCGCTGGTCTGATCCTCTGTTTGTCTTGTTGCACTGGCGTAGCTCCTTGGCCTTATCTTTAGGCCCGTGATGATGACATCCTTTTCTCTTTCTTTTCTTTCCAGTTCTTCAACCCTCGCATCCAATGTTTTTATCTTTTCTGCATTCTTTACATTTTCTTCTTTCAGTACCTTGACATCATTCTCCAGTATTTTCAATGATTTCTCCAAGGCATTCGTCATGTTCTCCATCTTCGTAGATAGTTCTTGTCTTAAGGACATGAGATCCTGTCTCATCTCCTGTTTCATCTCCTTAATCATTTCTTTAAGCTCTTCTTTGAATAGCTTAAAGTTCTCTTCCATTTTTGGTGGCATGTCTGGGCCCAGTTTTCTCTCTTCAGATGCAGCTGGTCGCTGCTCGCTGGTAGTCAAGGTCGCGTTATCAGACGGGAGTATAGCTTTCCCGGAGAGAGCTCTGAAAACACGTCTTTCTCCCTTCCCTTGCTCCTGTACTCCTTCTGGCTTTTGTCTTGCAGGTCCGTGGGATCCTTAGTGTGGAGTTACAGAGTCTCAGCGGCTCTGTCTCCACCCTTTCCTCTGCACACACCCAACACAGCATAACGTGGATGGCTGTTCATCATAGGAATGGGATCCACACAAGGTTCCTGCTGCTTAACAGAAGGTTTTCCTTGCCGCCATGATGAATTCATGTTGGGTGTGGGATACATATGTATGTGTATGTACGTATATATGTATATGTGTGTATCCATAAAATGAAGAGTCCGTCCTTAAGACTGCTCTACTGTAAAGTGTCTTGAGATACCATTGGTTATGATTTGGCGCTATACAAATAAAAGATTGATTGATTGATTGATTGCATAAAGATCATTTAGAAATCAACACCTGTTTTCATAAATTTTATTCCAAATTATATACTACAGAATCCCTGAAAGACGAGTCTTTGCTTAGTTCATTTTTTAAAGAACTAAAGATACCTAAAATTGATCATGAAGTTGCTACAGATTTGGGAAGACCATTCTCCACAGCAGAAGTGATAAATGCCATAAATTCAATGCAAAATGGAAAGTCTCCAGGTCCTGATGAATTTCCAAGTGAATTTTACAAAAGGTTTGGTTCCCAGCTTGCCCCTGCTCTTCTCCCTGTGTTTGAGGAATCCTTTACCAACTCCTCACTTCCCCCTACGATGCGCCAGGCGGTTATCTCGTTAATCCACAAAAAGGATAAAAATCCCTTGGAGTGTGGTTCGTATCGCCCTATTTCCATTCTAAATGTGGACAGCGAGATTCTAGACAAGATACTGGTACATCGGTTAAAATTTATTCTTCCTTCTATTATTTCTGATGACCAAACAGGGTTCATCAAAAATCGCCACTTTTTTCAATATACGACGCCTATTTAATATCATCTATGACCCCACTCCATCCAACATCCCAGAGATAGTTTTATCCTTGTATGCTGAAAAAGCTTTTGACAGGGTGGAGTGGGATTATTTGTTCTATACCCTTAAACAATTCGGCTTTGGCTCCAAATTTATTTCATGGATAAAAGTGTTATACTCCTCTCCAACAGCTGCTGTACGTACGAACAATAATCTGTCTGCCTGTTTTCCACTGTTACGTGGCACCAGACAGGGATGTCCACTATCGCCCCTATTATTTGCTGTAGCAGTTGAACCACTAGCTGTTGCACTACGTGGTAGAGCTGATATGAAGGGGATATGGCAAAATGGTTCAGAACATAGGATATCCCTTTACACTGATGATATACTTTTATTCTTGTCTGAACCCTTGACTGGCTTACCGATCATACTGAACACATTGGGAGAATTTGGCAAAATATCAGGGTTCAAAGTTAATTTATAAAAAAGTGAAATCATGCCACTTAATACTACTGCCAAATTGATTAATTTTGACCTTTTTTCCCTGAAAAATAACACATGCAAATTTAAAGATCTAGGAATCTGGATCACACATGATTTTAATGACATTTTCAAAGCTAATTTCCCCCCATTATTGTGTCATTTAAAACAAGACTTGGAATGGTGGAGTATGCTGCCTTTATCATTTGGAGGTAGAATCAATATAATCAAAATGAATGTGCTGCCTAAATTTTTGTATGTTTTTCAGAGCATTCCTCTGTTCCTGTCAAGATCTTTTTTCACATCAATTGATAAACTAATATCGGAGTTCATTTGGAATAAGAAAACACAGAGAATACGTAAAAATATGTTACAACGCCATTGTCAAAATGGTGGATTTTCCCTCCCGAACTTTTAATATTACTACTGGGCTGCCAACATACGAAATATACTCTACTGGAAAGGATCCCATAACTCTGATTCAACCCCTAAATGGCTTCAATTTGAAACATTTGTCCTGTCATTCTACCTCTTTAGATGCATTGCTTAATACACATCTTCCTTTACTTAAACGTATATCTGAATATTCTTCAAATACAATAATTAAACACTCTTTTAAAATATGGACGCAATTCCGAAGAGTTTTTTCATTAAAAGATATTTCAATCCATGCCCCTATAACAAAAAACCATCTCTTCAAACCATCAATCATGGACAAAGAGTTCAATGTCTGGGTTAAAGGAGGAGCTACTACAATTGGAAATATATTTATTTATGACACTTTTGCATCTTTTGATCAATTGACATCAAAATTCAATATTCCAAGGTCACATTTCTTCAGATATCTTCAGATTCGTAATTTTGTATGAACATTTATCTCCTCTTTTCCATCCACACCGACCAGCTCTCTCCAGACTCGGTTTTGAAACTGAACCCATCTTCTAAAGGCTCGATTGGACTTGTTTATTCTTTAATTAACACTCACGACTTGAAACCTTTGATCAGGTTGAAAAACTGTTGGGAGGAAGAATTGGGGTTAGAGCTTTCTGAGAGAATCTGGGAAGAAGCTGTGGGAAATATACACTCTTCCTCCATTTGTTTAAGACACGCCGTGATCCAATTTAAGGTTATGCATCGCCTCCACTGGTCCAAAATCAAACTATCTAAAATGTTTCCTGCATTGATCCCTTGTGTGACCGTTGTAGGCAAGCACCAGGCACTCTTACACACGTTTTGTCCTGCCCAAAACTGGATGGGTTTTGGAAACTGATATTTTCAACATTTACAGACGTCCTAAAAACGTCATTAATACCCACACCCATAGCGGCAATATTTGGGGTTATACCACCTGACTTGCATGTCAGTCGTCGGGCCAAAACTATGGTTGCTTTTGGTTCTCTTTTGGCACGCCAACTGATATTGTTTAAATGGAAAGACAAACATCCTCCGAGTTTTTCAATCATGGCTAAATGATATTGTTCATTTTTTGAAATATGAGAAAATACGATACACCACAAGGAGCAGTGCCCAGAAATTTTATACTATCTGGCAACCTTTTCTCACTTACATAGAGAAAATGGAAGCTAAGGATACTGTAAATTAGAGCTGATGATCCCACCACTTTTTGGGTAAATTATTTATTTTGTTGTTCACTCATTTTTTTTTTTCAATTCGTTTTTAGTTTATGTATGCATATATGTGGGCATGTGTTTACATATTGTCACGGCAAATTTGCGGTTGACCTCATTTGGAGACATGATTTATTGCTCTGGTTGAATGATGGAGTCCAGTCAAAAGATGAAAAAAATTTATTATAAAACTAAATTAAAAAAAAAAAAAAAAAAAAAAAAAGTACAAAGATGGACAAAAATCAGTGACCGTCCGGCCGGACGTCCGATGACAGAGTGGCCCACAGTTCTAACTCATCACGTATATTCCCCCTCTGTCCCCCTCCCTCCTCCCCCCAGGAGATAAAGAGGACAGAGGTGAAAGAAGAGGGTGAAAAGAGACATTTTCTTCTTAGGTCAAAACAACCTGGTAACAACTCTGGTATCTCCTGATTGTCAGCTGTGCTGGAGGTGTGTGCGTGTATGGTGCTTGTGTGTATGAATGGATGTGTATTGGGTGTGTATGATTATGTGAGTGTGTGTGTGTGTGTGTGTAATAATAGAGGATGCCTCTATGTCTGTCCTTGATGATTCATGTGTTTTGGGAAGATGACCTGACCCAGCTGGAAGTAGAGCAGGAGGCACAATGAAAGTTACAACTTAAGGCTTAAAGGAATAAGATACATGAGTAAATGTATTTATAAACATAACTAACAATTTTTGCCATAACAATATGCATGTATTTATTTTGTATACTTTCTATAATTTACCCTTTCTCAGCATGTTTGAACTTCCGTTATTGTTTATAAAACATGAGAATAGCTCAGCTGGAGCTATGGGGTGGGGGAGGGGCATGTTTCACAGTTCTTAATTGAAACATCATTGATGTTAATGTTTTTGTTTATATGTATGTATAATTGAAAAAGTAACAATAAAAAGACCTTGAAAAAAAAATAAATATTGCAGTTCTTGTAGTGTTGACCTTTGAGAGCATGTGCAGAAAAGTAAAAAGATTTAAAAAAAAAAAAAAAAAGACACTTTGGTAAGCTTTAATTTTGAAACTGTTCATCAGAATGTTTTGAAACGTATAGGTTCACACCATGAGGTTGTGTACTACAACCCTGAAGTGGAATTAGACTGTAATAACAGGACGTTTAAAAAAAAATATATATATATTTCAAAGTCATATGTAATAAGTCTCATTTTTGAAACTTTGACAGGCTTTTATTTTTGAAACTACACATCAGAATGTTTTGACACTTATAGGGTCACACTATGAGGTCGTGTACTACAACCCTGAAGTGGAATTTGACTATAATAATAGGGCGTTTTCTTTAAAAATGAATCCAAAGTCTTATACAGTATAATTAGTCTCATATTTGAACCTTTGGTGAGCTGTTATTTTGAAACTACACATCAGAACTTGCTAGAATTATCTTAGCCATTGTGTTCATTTTCATGTTGGACTTTTTATTCACACAGATAAAATGTCATGGCCTCCATCTTCTAAGTCTTCAATGTGATCAGAATCAGTTTGGTAAAATAATCAATAATCAATTATTTTACTCCTTAGATGTTAAATTTATTAGTAACTCAGCCATGTCCAAACATTTCCACAATGGGCCGATGTGACTGTAGGTTTTTGAAAAATGTAGTGTGCCTACTGCATAAACACGGAACATCGGTAAAAAATTCAGAACTTCTTGAGACTGAAGTGCTGCTTTCATTTGTTTCCACTCATTTGTGAAACTGCTCTCATTCATAATTCTTTAGTTGGAGTTTGAACCTCATCGTGTGAATCTAAACAACACCATCTTTAACCCTTTACTACTTTTAAAATGTTCAAACCACAGAACTTTATTTTCACTGCTCATTAACAGATGATGTCACGTCCTGTTGGTGTTGGCATTGGTTTCTATTGGCTGCATAATCAGCATAAAAGCTGCAGCGCATGCACCCTCACGTCTCTAAACATTAAATCTGTGATTGATTTTATGGGTCTCATAAAGACATCACTTAATCTAAACACTGTCAGCTGATTGGCTCAGCTGGGGGGCTCCAGAGCTATGGGCTGACTGAGTGGGTGTGTCTTACTGCTACAGCAGTGCCGCCCATAATCAAAGCATTTTTTGAAATTCCCTCCAAGTGGCAGGTCAGCAGAAAGCAGGGGTTTAGTTACTCTTTAAGTTTCCCATTTTTCTTTTTTCCCCAATTGAATCAGTGAAATAAATACACTTTTCCAAAGATATTCTAATGCACTCGGAACCCGAACAAAGAAATGAAAAAGTCAGCATTGGTTTTTGTCAGATTTATTCAATAAAGTCAAACATTCTTTGTCGTTCACACTTCAATCAAACACTTCTATCAGGTATTCCACACCACTAATTCAAGCTGATAGCATCATGTCTTTGTTAGCATTAGCTCAAACACAATCAAATGCAGTAAGACATTTTCACAGTGCAATTCATAATAAAAACAAGTGTAAAATTTAAAAACCGTTTTGGACAGCTTACATTATCAGCTGTAGATGTTATACTGAGCATGTTATCACTAGGTCTGGGCAATATATCCAGTTTTCTGTTTTGGTGCAATTGAAAATTAAATGTATTGGTGAGTGAGTCCTAACCCAGACCTTCACCTAAACAAGCCACACTACAGAACTCACTCACACATGCTGTCCCTTAGAGGAGAAAAACACACATTGTTCAGCTGTTGGTTCATAAATGTGCCTGTGTGGCATTTTGCATCAGCAAATTTAACCTAGAATTGTCTTTCTGAGAAGAATTTGTTCAGTTAAAAATATTGAGATTTATATGGTATATATCGCCATTTTAAGAAAAAATGTTGAGATATGAATTTTGGTCCATATCACTCAGCCCTGGTTATCACGCTGCATAAGGATGAAGAAGTTCTAGTATGGCTGAGGAACAAATCCTTTAGGATCACAGACAGAGTCCATGGCCTGCTGGATGCTGCAGGAAGAGACAACAACAACGCTGTCATTCCTACAAACACCAACATTTAAACAAAATACATATTTTCACATTGACAAAACTGCCTACATTTTTTTTTCCAGACTTAGGGCAGTGTTTCTCAAAGTTTGTGGGGTGCGACAAACAGGAGGACATTTTTAATTTCATGCTAATCTTCCTAAATGTCTTTGTTTATGGCCAATAAAGATTAACACTAAAAAAACGCCTACACAAAGAAAGAGCATTAAATCATTAGACTGCATTAGCTACGTAAGCAAATGTAACATTACTCTAAAGTACAAAAATAATGATTTATGTCGGCATGTATTTCACATACAGTAGAGCAGGACAATAAACAAACTTTCAATAGCTGACTTAAAACATTAGTATGGGCTGAGATTTGTGCCACTACAAACTGAATTTGAATAGGTGGTATTGAATTTGAAAGTAACAACTTGAAATTGACTGTTCTGAAACTGAATTAGTAACTTCAATTTTTTTCCTGTTGAAAAAAAAATCATCTTAAAGGGGACGTATCATGCTAAATCCACTTTTTTAGCCCTTAAATGCATTTTCTTGTATATTTAGAGTGTTCAGAAGTACAGAAAAGTTCAAATTAATCTCTTCAGGTGCTCCGTAGATATCTTTATATTCTGTTTTGGTCATATTTTTCAATCTGTTTCGATTTTTCTATTCTCTATTACGTTTTTTGAACAATAACGTCACAGTATTTGCAGCAGAACTGCCAAATTAGGACATCGACTCCAGGCCCAACACTTCTAGCAATCCGCCATTTTTATTTCTCGCTTTTATTTTGTAGTCCAAGTTACGAGAGGATAAGTCAAAATGTTCAGTTGCTGGATGTAGTAACCCACACGCTTCATTACACCGTCTCCCAGCATCAGAACCTTTTCAAAGTGCCTGGTTGAGTTTTATTTTTTATGGAAATGTATCCACATCTGTGGGTAAGGTCATTTTTGTGTGTGTGAAGCACTTCAAGGATGACTGCTTCAGCAACCTCCACCAGTATAAAGAAGGATTTGCCGAAAGACTTTGTCTGATTGAGGGGTCAATTCCTTCTATCTTTGGAGACGACGAACAGAGCACTTTGGTAAGCTGTAAATAACGCTAAAAAGTGTGATAAGACGTCCCTGTCATTGTTTTGTTAGCATTAGCAGTTGCACCGTCTTCATATGTTAGCGCTGTGTGCTCGTTTTAGATCCTTGATGATATGGCCTACGTGATTTAATTTAAGTCTAAAGTTTTCATTAGTCATTTCATTTTGCCGTTTTTGTCTCCGAAAAGACTGTATTAAAATGCATTTCGTGACGTTAGCTTGGCGCTAGCGTTAGCTCACTTGTTAGAGTTCTGCAGGTTCATCATTTTCATTTTCATCTCGCTCCGCCGGGTCAGACTCTGGCTCGAACATGTAAGGCTGGATGGACAAGTCTTCAGTTGTTGACATTTTGTAAATAACGTGTGAATAAAAATTTTCTGCACCGCTACATAATCGTATCTCTTCTATCAATTTACAAAAATGGCCGAACAGGGTGGAGTTGAACCGAGTGTCACCTCTGCAAACTGGAGAGGGGGCGGGGTATGGAGTGTCTCATTTGCATTTAAAGAGACCGCACCAAAACGAGTTGTTCTCAGAAGCACATCAGAAAAGGGGTAGAAAAGGGGCCTGTGGAGCTATAATAATGAGGAATTCAGACCCAAGCTTTGCAGTTCCGCTTTATATAGACCACAACTGTATGATTTATATGTAAAAAGGAAGGATTTAAAACCATGATATGTCTCCTTTAATACATTCCAAAAATTTAATATATTTTTGCTTCTCAAATTCAGATTCACTGCACGCAAATAAATGTCACTACACGAAGACACACTCGGTCAACAAGGTTGAGCAATCAATCACTGATTCACGGAACTCATGTTTACATCTACAAAAACTCCTTTTTAAGGCCCGTTGAGGGTGTGACCATAGATATTGCTCTGAATAAACTTCAGATGAGTACATTTGCATGGAAGTTATGTTAAGACTTTTTTATTTAACGTGTCTGTTGTGTTCACCTGTGTATGTATGCATATATTTGTATGCAGATATGTTTTTATGATTATGTTTTCCTCAGCCAAAGCTCACAAAGACACTTTACCTGAAATGTCCCATCGCTTGTTTTTTGTTCTTTGTGTGATCTGCGCAAAATAGGAAAACTAATCCATCCTCAGTTATGGAATATTGTTTTTTGTCAATATTAGTGGGAAACACTGCCCTCTGTCTTTAAGAGTTTCTCCTCATGATGTTTTTCTGCAGGTAAAAAAGGTCTCACTACGTGTAGTGTTAACCCAGTGATTCCAAAATGAAAAACTCTCAGGGACCCCCCCATCATGACAAAAAAAAGAAGTATGACCTTTTTTTTATAAAAAATAAAAAAAAATAAAAAAATTGGAATATTTTTATTTAAATCCCCTAAAAATAACTTGGAGAAAAAAAAAACATTTTTTTAAAGAAACATTTACATGACAACAGTATTGAGCATATTGTCAGTATCAACATAAATAACAAATAAAATAAATGTAAATTAAAAAAATAAAAATAGCCCTACCATTGCCCTATTTGTTAATAATGTTATTGTTTAACAGCTGCATTGCTAGGTGTGACACCCTGACTGTCATAGCATTTAGAACTGTAATTCATATTTTTATTTTATAAAAAATAACTCTTAATAACTAATAATTTTAGAAGAGTAATAAAGCTCTTTATTAATAACAACAACAATAATAATAATAATAATAATAATAAAGACCTCTCAGGCCACCCTACTATAACAACAAAATATTATTATTTTAAAAAGGTCACTTTTTTTTACCCTTTCTTTTTTTTTTTTTAAACTAAAAATTAGAATAATCTTCTTCAGATCTCATAAAAATAACTATTGATAACTAATAATTTTAGAACGGCACTAAAGCTCTTTATTAATAAAGTGCGTCACGCCCCCAGTTTGGGAATCACTGTGTTAACCTAAGACAACAAATCCAGTCATGGAGGAAGTTTTCATTTAAAAATAAGGTATAAAGACACTTGGTAATGTACAATTGTGTAATTTTAAATAATTAAAAAGTAATTATAGGTTATAAATAAAGGTAATAAACAAACCTGTCTGTAGAGTAGCCTCTCTCACACAGGTTGACCAGTGCGTATAGATGTCTCAGAGCGTATTCAAACTGAAACACACACACACGTGTCAGACTCGTTGCTGTGCTTACTGGTGATACTGGGACTGGGAGCTCAGCTCTACCTCTGCTTTGTGCCAGTTGAAGCAGGTGTTCTTGAAGTGAGTCAGTGCAGACTGGTAGCACTGGTGCTGAGTCAGCTCCACCTTCTCATTCAGGACCTCCTGAGCCTTGAAGCTGTTGCCTGTCACCCTCTGGACCACCAGGTTCATGGTGTCAGCCATCTTCTCCCTGACCTGAGCCACACACAGTCAGAGAACGTCCTTCATCATATCATAATCACAGCATCAAACTCACCTTGTAATGGTTCTCGATCTCCAGCAGCAGCTTCCTGGCCACTCTGATGTCATTGGAGGCCATCATCTTCCTCTTTAGGATGGCGAGGGGGACGTCAGGGCCGGGGATCAGGTCTGGATTCAGCACTGGGGGCAGTGCCAGTGGAGCAGCAGCAGCACCACCTTTGGACTGTCCCTGAAAGGCCACGACCTTCATATGGGCCAAAGTCTGTGGGAACACATGGTCTGCACGTCATTAAAAGTTCATTTTGGCTCTGAACCCTGTCATCTTGTCCAGTTTTGGCTACACGGCGTGCTCCGAGCACGTTGCAGTTAGCACTGTACGAGTGTCTGCGCTAGCTGTCCGTGCCAGCTGCTACATGTTTAGCATTGGGGTGCTAATGGGGGCTGCAAAGCTCTGGTTGTCGGCAAACTCTTTCTTGCTCGATTTGCTAACAACTAGGCTTGTGTTTCCCATCCAGTGTTTTTATTTAAGCCAAAATTAATGCAAACAAAGCTGAGAAGCTGGGCAGTCTTCTGTCTTATATTGTAGCCGGTGCATCAGTATTATGGGTATACCGGGAACTCTTGAAATGAGTCTCCACTGTTGTGGAGTGAGGAAAAAAGTGATTAACGGCATTCATTTTTTTGCCTGTTATTTTTTTCCTGTAGTTAATTAACTAATCGCAAATAATGCGATAAAGTGACAGCCCTAGTTTTTCTTCACCTCAGCTGTGATGATGCTGATTGTAATCTTGGAAACTTCTATTTCCTTGCCAATGTAAAGTCCCACGTTGGTCCTGTTGTACGACAATGTGCACTCAGATTTGCACCCATTTTCACATAAGATTGATAAATAAAGGCCAATGAGCTGTGTGTCCACACACACACACAACTAGAGATGTAAGGATATCCTAAAAAAGAGGGGATTCAAATGGATACAGCACAGTATGTGCTTCAATACTCTGCTTAAACAAATAAACAATAGGGGACTATGTGACTGTTTTAGTGCTGCTTGTTCTGAGGCCTGTCTTGGTTTCAGCCGCGTGTGTGCGTGTGTGTGTCAGAGAATTAATGGAAATGTAGAGACACAGAGAAACCACTCGGGCCTAAACATAACACCTTGTTTAATCTAGGAATCAATAATTATTCCAGCCAACATGTCCTGGGCAGTGTTGCACAAAACCAGGATAAAGCCTGGATAATCTGCTATCCTGGATAAAATTATCCCCAAACCGGTTGAACGAAAGCCAGCCAAGTTTATCCAGGACCAGTAACCATGGTGATTAAGCCTCTACAGCTAACTTGCTGCAGAGCAGGTTAACAACCAGGATAAAGTTATCCCTGTTGTGGCTTTGCTGTCAGTTCTGTGAGAAATGAGTGTTTTACAGAATGTCCATGGTTTTTATACATGTTTCTCCACCCAAATATTATTAACTAGTCATTTCATTTGTCTGTTGACTTTTGTTTATTATAATAGTTTTTATATCAAGATGTGAGAAAGCAGGCAGTTTGTTAGGAATATTTTCCTTATTAATAAAACCCTAACACACTAATTATCTCTAAAGTTAAAGATACAGAATAATCTGACTTTATTTATTATGTCTGCAATGTAACTGACAAAATTTTTTTTTAAGTGTGTCCTAAAAACA
Source organism: Gouania willdenowi (assembly GCF_900634775.1). Taxonomy (NCBI): domain Eukaryota; kingdom Metazoa; phylum Chordata; class Actinopteri; order Blenniiformes; family Gobiesocidae; genus Gouania; species Gouania willdenowi. Next base: position 944,265 of record NW_021145219.1, on the reverse strand, counting down.
TGAAAATCAATACTGTACCATTGGATCTGAAGGGTTTCACATTATTCTGACTTCACTTTAACTTTACAATAACTCCATTTATCTATTTTATTTTTCTGTCAGGCCGACGGCTATGTTGGAATACTCGGTTTAGACGGCTGTTTTGGTTTTGTTAAAACTTATTTTTATGTATATGCGACATTGTCTCGGTAACAAGCAGTTTTACGGTTATTGTAATGGTGAATCAGTGGTAGAGTTTTCACCTCCCATACGGGAGACCCAAGTTTGAGTCCCAGCTAATACACTACCTTTTTTGTGTGAGAATTTCCCCTTTTGAGGGATTAATAAATGCTTTAAAAAAAAATTTTCTCCTCCGTTTTCCTGTGATAACGACTTTATTTTCTCGAGATAATGAGATTTTGTTTTCCCGTGATAACGGGATAATTATCTTCAGATCTCAAGATAACGAAACAATACTGTAGTAAAATCATAAATCATTGCAGGAAACATCATTCAGTGTAACAATGTCAAAGGAGCAGGAGCATAGAGATCACTGCATCAGGACTTCAGTAAAGTTAGAAAGACTCAAATAATGTCTCATTATGAGATACTGTAGCCAATGAGCAACAAGCTGCAACACGCTGATCTTCAATACGATTATTGATCATTTCAGCAGGGAAAATCACATTGTTTCCTATAAGCAGCTGACGCTGAGACGTTGCGCTGAAACCGTCAACAAAGTGAACCACCAACACAATAAATATTGAATATTCAATAAGTCTGATCATGCATAGCAACGTGACCAAATTTACTGCGGACGTTGATGGTCTGCACTTGGTCATACTATAAATTACCCTACTCCTACTGGACTTGCACGGACACTCACCTTGTTTCCAAACTGCTGCACGTGGCTGGTGTTGGTGTGTTGCTTCACGATCTTAAACTGCTTCAGCAGAGTTTCCTTGCTCAGGTCCTCCTGAAGGCAAATATCCATAAAAACCAATGAAATGTTTCATATGGAGGCATCACTTCTGTCAAAGCCGTCCTAGCAGCACTTCTTTGTTCTGTGAGGCTCAGTCCAAAGCTACATCACTTCCTTCTTTCACCTTTGGGACACCAAATTGAAATCAAAATAATGAGGAACTTATGGATAGATATCATCCATGGGATTTATGTGATGAAGAAGATATCCTCTTCCCTCACAGTTGAAAGAGAATAATTTCTAAGAACGTGAAACCGATCAGATCTTATTTAAGTTGATTTTACAAGAATATGTCAGTATGAGTGGGTGCGCTCCCTAGTTATGTTCTGTTTGTCATTGTTTTCAACTTGTTATATTGTACAATATGTAAAAAAAAAAAAAGAAAGTAGTGGCAGTATGGACAGAATTTTCTGTATATATATATATATATATACACACATGACCATCCTTTTCTATACTTTGGAGTTAATATTGTTGTAAATAATGTTTGTGCGTGCTTTCTAAATAAAACACGCAGATACAATCTGCAATTGACAAAATTACTCCAAAAACAAACAAAATTGCTCAAAACACATACAAAAAGGACAAAATCAAATACACAAAATTACAAATAATTGCACAAAATACAAAAATACATTTAAAAAAATGTTACAAATATTTGCACAAAAGAAAAACAAAAATATAAATACACAAGACTACAAAATGGTTAAAAATGTCCGTTTGCATTCCCAGGACACAGTCAAATATTTACTCTGGACATTTCTGTGTTTTTCTAAATTATTTTGCTTTGTTTAATGATTCTTTAAATTCTCTTAATATGGATTTTATTTGATAATCTTTTGGTTTGTGTGTAGAGCTGGGCAATATATCCATTTAGTGCAAAACTGTGATTAACAACCAGCTTATTTTCACACAGGGCCCTTTTCATTCCAATATAAATAATCTAAGAATGTTTAAAATGTATTTCTGTACATATTGTATAAATAAAACAGACTTCTGAGGGCCCCCCCACCCCCAAACCCACCCACCCGTGGCCTGATGCCTTTAACAGTAAATGTCTAAAACATGAGGAATAATAAAGACAGTGACCCACAGCATCCGAGTCCTCCATCCAGTTGACGCTGTACCAGTCCCCCAGGTAGGTGTCTCTCTTCTCATCGTAGTAGCAGGCGTATGAGGACTCGTGGGCGTTGGCCGCTGTCGTGGCATACACTGAAAATTCCATACATTTCCATTAGATTTCAATGCTTTGGAAGGTAAAACATCCACTTTACAGAGGGCAGGTCTGATGGAAGTGGAGCCACAGGACCTTGGACGATATCACATGATGTCTCACACCTGACAGAGAGGCGATCACCATTAAAGTCAGCTGCTCATAACGCTGAGCACAGTCACACTGAAGTCACAGGTTACCAACGTACCACGTTATGAGCTCTGGTAAATGATTGTTCTCTTCTAACCTCAGAGCTGAAAACACACCAACAACTAACACTCAGTGGCTACGTTTATATGAGAGCTTTAATTCAGAATACAAATTAAATTCTCTTCAAAAAGATTAAAAATCACTATTGTGAACAACTAATTCCAATTTAAACTTAAATCTAAAGTAGTTGGCTGGTGTATTCTGATTTTAATTTCAAATTGAATAAGTCCTCGATCAGGTCATTTTAATTACAGCTCAATTATGATTACAATGACCAGCATTTTTGCGACAGTTAGCCTGTGCCTATCTCCGGCTCACACTGGGCGTTAAGCACTGGACAGGGCACCAGTCCATCGCAGGGCAACACACAGACAACCACTCACACTCACTCCTATGGGCAATTTAGAGACTCCAATCATGACTCCAACAGTCAGCCAGAGTACCCAGAGGAAAACCACGCAGCACGGGGAGAACATGCAAACTCCGCACAGAAAGGACCAAAGTGTCCACCCCAGGTGCTGTGAGGCGGGCATGCTAACCACAAAGCCACTGTGCTCGCTAAAAAGCAACAGATTTTTTCAATTACGTTTACAATTATAACTGACCCCAACACTGTCCTTGATCTTGTATACAGTCTTGGACCAAAGTATTTACCCCCCTGAAAATTCTACAGAAAAAAATAGCATTTCTCCCAGAAATTGTTCTAATTACAAATGTTTTTGGTATACACATGTTTATTTCCTTTATGTGCATTGAAAAAAAGACCAAAAAAAAGCAGAGAAAAAAGCAAAATATGCGCACATATTACACACGAATTGATAATCATGAGGTGAAATATTCCGATATATCGCTGAAACAAGTTTTTCTTACAGCCTTAGTTAAAACAGAGATTAAATCCTTACAGTTTATGAAATAACATTTCTATTACCAGTACATTTCTCTATAATGTTCAATATTCTGCCTTGTAACATGTTGAATTAAATTTAAAATAGAAACAAAAAAGGAAGTAAACCAAGTACAGTTGTACTGTTAATACTGTTAAAGTTCCAGAGTCACAGGTGAGAGCTGAGCTCCTCATTATTGATCTGCGCAGACCTGACCAGGATCAATGTTTAACTCACCATCAACGTCAGAAGGCAGGTCGCTCATCATGGAGCCCGACTCACATGCTTCGATGTAGAACACCATCTAAAGAGGGAATGAACAGTGAGACACTTTAGCCTCATCTGAGCACATTTTAACACTACAGTCACTATTCAAAGTCCTATTGTGCACCATTGAGTGCACAAAGACCTCAGACTCTAAGAGGTCAGAAACTGAAGAACAACAGGATGTGAATCATTAGACTACAAAAGGAACACAATTAACTTTGATATCACTTTCATAACAGAATGTGACCAAATTAGCAGTGGATAAGTCTGGAGCTAACGATGCAGACCAGACATGACACAGGATTGGCTCTTAGAGCTGCTCATTTACTCATATTCATCACATTGGCTCGTACAGTGAGGTGAAAGGTGATTTAGAGCCATAACACGAGGAATGACTTTGAGATGTAATGTCACATTCAGCCTGGACGGTAAAACTGATCACGATAGAGATGTAATCAATATCAATCGAAAATATGTGCGATAGAATGTTCGATAATTTCACTGAACTTCTTTACAAAAGGCCCGGAAACAACCCCTGTAGGCAGAGGAACAGCTTGAGCCACTCCAAAGTAGCTGTGTACATTAGTAGTTCTCATGTTTTACCACCTGAAAGGACGAGCTGAGCAAACGCAGAGGTCAGTGCATGCTGCGCATACAGACACACGGGCGCACTGAACTAAAGCATGCTAAGCTAACCCATCGACACATGAGATGGGGGTAAGAGCTAACCACTTTATAAAAGGAATACACTAAGTAAAAAGTACACGTCTTGCTGTCAAGTGTTAAATCTTACTTATGGTAAGATTTAACAAATATCAAAAAAAATAAAACAAAAAAGATTCAGCAGCAGTTTATATTATATCATGTTATTTTTTATTATTATGAAAAGAATTTCATTATAAATGAGGAAACAAATGCCAAAATTGCCGACATAATATTTTTTTTTTTTTTCACCTTGTCTGCACATGCTGTTGAAGGTTAACACTACAAGAAGTGCAATCTTTTAACAGCAATGCATATTTTATTATTGCAATTAAATAAATGAATTTATTTCATTGCATAATTGTGACCATCACCAGCCCTCCCTAGGGAAGGGTAAATACTTTATTAAAGGGAGGATGTAAAAAAGAGAGGGCAGTGTTACACCAGGGTGAGGGGGGTGGGGGGGGAGTTAACAGGGAGGAGGGATACAAGATAGGAAAACGAATGGGTGGGGAATAGTCAATAAGTTTCAAGTGATGTGATGTGAAATTGTGGTTGTGTATATTGTGCTTATTGTTGTGTTATCAAGCCAGTCTGGTGACCAGTGTGCGGCTTAGGAATAATGGTGGTGGCTGTGAGCAGAGGAGGAAGTGAGTGGAAGTTACATAAAACAGGTATTTGGGAACAACGTGTCTATGGTTGAGCCCAGTATGAGTGTTATCCCACAGCCCGAGGCTAGTGCGTCCATGACAAATGTGATTCCAAGAGCCGCTACTGCAAAACCCATGAGCCGCCCCCGGGCCCGAAGAAGCAGTCGGGCCAGCAGAAAGAGCGAGAGATCTAGGGGCCCCCGGCGACCACCCCACGGCCAAGCAGCCCCCCGAACGCCCCCAAGGTCCCAAGCCGAGAGGCTGCCATTGCCCCCCCATACACACCCGAAAAGCCCCCAAGGAGCCAAGGACCCAGCGCACCACGCCACCGACTCCAACCCAGTTCCCGGCCACAGCCCAGCAGGACCGCACAGCCCCAGACGGCACAAGGCCAGCAGCCCAGGGCCCGCCGCCCCCCGGACAGCGCAAACCACGGGGCAGCGCCCCCCGCCGGCCCGCGAGCAACCGGCGACCCCCACCGCGGGGACGGAGGCACCCCAACGGCACACATCCAGCGTGGGACAGCAGCCCCCAGCCAAAGATGCCCCGGACCCACCCACCAGTCCGCAGATGGCAGGACATACCCACCAGGCGGCCGAAAGCAACCTCAACCACCGGAACAGCTAACGCCGCCCCCCAGTAAACAGCATCATCCCGAGGCGCCAGACAACCCTGCCCCAACCCCGGTGAGGACACCAGCACCCCCCCAGCACACCCACCCCCCAAACCGGCGAGGCAGGCCACCCCGGGCCCGCACACCGCGGGGCCCGCCCCCAAGGCCACCAGGAGAGAAAGCAAGCACCAAGCCACACCCAAGGGGGAGAGGCACCCCCGCGCCCCACCCGGCCGACACAGCCCGGAAAGACCCCGCAAGGAGAGACCCCCCGAGACCCACCGCCACGCCCGACCGCACCATCTTGATGTACTTTTACTCTATGCAGTGGCCCAGCCACCAACAGAGGGGCCAGGCCCCCACCGGAGAGGCCCAAATATGTGTACCAACCCACCACCCTGTTATGGTGCCTCTCCATTCCCCAATGGAGAGGCACTTAACATAATATTTTCTTAATACCTAAGCTGCTGCTCGTTCAATGTCAGATGTTAGTTCTACCTAAGGTCTGCACTGATTTATAATTTACAAAATGCACATTTTCTTTGATTAAGCATTTATTTAATGTCAATATTTATACATTTAACAGTTCATTTTTTTAATTGAGTTTTTTTCCATAGTTTTGTGGACCTCTTTTTAAATGTTAAGGATTATGTTTAAAATAAAAGTTTTGATTACTTATTTTGAATAGGTAAAAAACGAAACAAATTATGATATCGACCGATATGAAACACTTATTCAGGCATATCGTCTAGCCTTATGTCACATATCCTACAGGCAGAGATAAACCATGTCTTGCTGCTCACCTCTTTGTATTTCTTGTTGCTGTGCATGTACTTGATTGCATCCTGGAGGTCTTTTACATTGAGCTGCAGAAAAAAGGGAACAATTTGGATCATTAATCAGGAAACTCTAGATATATTCCATCAAGGCAAGTGAAACCCACAAAGAATGAAATGGTATTTAAATTTGAATGAAAAGCATTCTACAGGCAAATGCTGCTTCAAAATAAACTCCATGTTTACTTCCAATGAATGTGAAAAATGCCTTGAATAACCAACCACCTGAAAACTAAAGTGTTTACATGTTCAGTGATTGTGTGAGGAGACATAAAATCAGGTCTGAAATATTTCCAAGTGAACTTTCAGTCCACAGGATTATTTAACTACACTCTGGTACCAATAGTTGATCGTTTAAAGTCAACAAAGCTCTGGATCTCTTACACTCTCTTCAGTCACATTCTTTCTAGCTATGTCACGATGAAACAAGCTCATGGTTGAGATAAAGCTTCACAATTAATCACATTTTAATTGTGATTATGATTTTGGCCTCCACGAATAAATTAACCTGATCGTCAGCGAGATTTACATTTAAAATGCTCCTCTAACTGTGGTTTTTTTAGGTGTAAACAACTAATTAGTATTAATTAATTAATCCAGCAGACACAAAAAATGTTGACAGGCCAGTGTTTCTTGCTCCAAACCTGTAGGCCTAATGTTCTTAACTCTTCTTTATTCGCTGTAATTGTTTTCAAGCAGTTGCACTCAGTGTATTTATAGTTAGCCCATAGTACATTTTGGGAAATTCTTGGGTACATTTTAGTATTTATCAATATTCTTGTTCCAAGCTTTTCTTTTGCACTGTAAACTGTTCACATATTGTTTTTTAAAAAGTAGTTAAATAAAAATACAGATATTTTCCCTAAAATGATGAATAATCAAGATTCAACTACTGATCAAAATAATCGTGATAATCATTTTGGCCATAATCTTGCAGCCCTAGATTGAGAGCAGATATGGGCAACTTTGATCACCGTGCATGATACAGAAATGTGAGGCCACATGATGAGAATTCACATCAGCATTTAGAATTTAATAGATCTTTATTTTTATTATTGGCCACGGTTACATGATGTTTTTTTTAATTCAAATTTGGATTTAAGTTGAATTTGGAATTAAATTTGCATTAGGAATTAAGTGTTTACAAGGTCAGTTTAAAGAGGATTTAACTTTTATTCTGAATTAAAGAGAAATTAAAAGCTCCCATGTAAACGTGGCCACTGTCATTCTTCTTGTTGTTTTGTGAAATTTTGTTGTCTTTTGTTTATGTGACCTTATTTTGGAGGCCACAAGTATTGAAGGGTGTGTTTGATCTGTAGTCACCACACTAAAAACATGGATGGTTTCTATGCTAATTAGTTCCTGGTTCTGTTTTTGAGCAAAAAATGCAGTTTGAAGGTTTTACTCACATCATCAGAGGGAAAAGCCAGAATACCGGGTGCGCCGTGATCGGTGAAGTACACAAAAACGTGATCGTTGGGGCCGCTGGTGAAGAACAAAACACCAAGCTTGACAAACAGCTTGACAAAGTTATAAAAGTCTTCCTCTTTCAGCTGCAGCTGAGTTTGGAACTCACCTCTGCAACACTTTTCCTGAGCCGCCTTTGACAGCGGCAGCGTCGCCCTTCAGCACCGCCAGGAAGTTGTCAGGAGTGACATCCTGCAGGAGAAAGTCAACACTCCTTTAACATCTCACACTTTCCACATTCACAGTGACACTCACCTCTCCTGTGTAGTCTTTAGGAACTCCCTTGTACACATCTGTACCGTTGGGCCTGTTGATCACGATGCCAGGGGTGGGGTTCCTGGGAAAATGGGACACAAATCAACCAAACGATTAGGATTAATGCACAGAGGAAACATTCTGTGATACAACTTTTAGGATTGGAAACAAAAAAACACTACATTTGTGGTGAAACTTTGAAAAGGCAACATGGTAAGAAGACTACACGCCTACAGAGATTAAACTACTTTAAGATGTGGACTGATGCCCAACACTGTCTATTATTTTTCTTACTATGGACTTTATATTTTGTTAAGCACAGTGAGATGACTTTGTTGTAATTTGCGCTATATAAATAAAGTTGAGCTGAGTACACTAATGCTTTCCACAGTTCCTTAATACAATAAAAAAAAGTGAAAATCTACTTTTAGAATGCAGAACTGAGATTTGAACAGGAGCGATTGGTTCATAAACACATCTCAGTATCTACGAAGCACTAATACAGTTACATGAATTAAAGTGATCAAAGGTTTTCTATAGCTTGTTATACTGCAGAGTGAGGTTAATTTTTTTTTTAGAAATGAGTCTTAAATCTCTGTCGATAAGCATAGGTTTGGTGACTCCAACTCAGATCTTTCACTCAGGCTCATTTGTCAGTAATGAATGAATCACTAAAATTGTTTCCTTGTGACTCATCTCAGGAGAACTCGTTCTGCGGCAGCTACATGTCAGATCACATGACCACTGTATTATAGTTCACAGAGTGATCCACAAACATGTGACTATATCTGATCTGACGGTCACATGATTGTTAGAACACAATCAAGTGCAGATGAATTCTACTCTGATTACTACTGCTGAATCAAAACAAACTGAATATAGAAACCTGAACCAAAGCTTTCTCAACAATGATATAGTTTTAACTATATATATATTTTATCATGTACACATATACATTGAACGTCACAGAGGGGCGAGGTCGGGCCACCCATGGGAGGTTCGTCCCCTAAGGGTACCAACCATTGCTAGGCTAAAGCTAAGTTATTGCTATTTCTAGGCTAATGCTAGCTAATGTCATTGGCCTTGGCCGACACCCCCAGCCCAAAAACCATCAAGCGACGGGGGCATGGCAAGCCAGAGAGAAGTCTCAAATTGGCCACGCCCAGAAATAACTCATAAGGACACGCACGAAAGTGATCAGCAGACGCCTCTGAGGAAGACTGTCAGTTGGCAATCGTGTTATGTTTACAGTTTGCCTGTTCTTACTTATTATGTTTAAAGTTTGACTATTGTTCTTATTTATTATCATGTTTACAGACTAGTGTGCCTGTTGTTCTAAATATTGTTTACACTCATGTAGACAACTTGACATTTATTTGTTACAAGTTAAAGTTTTTATATTTAATTTAGCAGTATTCTGCATCTTTGTCTTGTATCATATTTATGTATTATACGAATACGTGTGTTCTTTTTGAGTAAAGTGTCAAAATATGAATTTTGCTACATATCGCCCAGCCCTACTTTAAAATGTTGTTCTAGACTTCCAAGCAGAGGCCAACTTAGCAAATATTCACACAGTACATTTACTACATCACACAGAACCAAAAACGCTCAACTCACATTTTGTTATTGGCCAAGTCATCGTACATCATGACCACGATCTGCTCGTCTGGGATTCCGTTCCTGTGCACGATCTGGTAGGCATGGCAAGCATCGGCCTGACGGGAACCAAGAAGCATCAATATTAAACATCATTATTATATTATTGTTAAAATATTGATTCACCATTCATTACGTTTTCCTTTTTTGGTGACAATATAAAAGGGATCCTCCACTGTTTATACAAATGTGGCCTAAAACCTTTGAAATGTCCTTATTAGAAGCACTATGTCTAACAAAACACATTATTTTGCACCATATTCATTTTATTAACTTTTAAAAATGGGACTACTTACTCATATATATATATATATATATACACACACACACACACACACACACACACACATTCCAGAGTTATATTTGTTTTTTATACAATTATAGTGTAATTTGTATTCTACCCTGACTCTTCATTGTAAAGGGAGAAAATAATTGTTTTTCATTGTAATTGGGGAAAAAAAAAAAAAAAAAAGCGGTTTAACTTAATCGAAATCGACTTGAGATAAATTAATGGGTAATTGCAATTTCAAAATGTAATTGAGGCCAACCATGCCCTGCTCACCCTCTCACCTGGTGCCGGTAGTTGTACCAGCCGTTGGATCCAGCCACGATCAGAACCCAGTGTTTACCGCCGTCCTCCACCTCCTCCAGCGGGGACGGGAACCCACACACCAGCCCCAGGCTCAGGCCCAGCAGGGCGAACAGGACACTCCGACACATCCCCTCTGCTTCAGCGGAAATCCTTACCGGGAACCGGAGGAGTTCAGGCTCGACTGGACAACAACAACAAAGTGTCACATGACTACAGCGTCATTACCGGGAAGCTAACCACAACCTGCTAACAGAGTGATAATAGGACGAGGGAGAGAGTTTATCATGTTAAACAGCATGACAGTTACAGTCCCTCACACAAAATAACACGGTATATTTTAAAAGATGGTGTAGGTGAGCTTTAGTTACCTTAGTGAGCAAAGGACGAGGAAGAAGAGGATGAATCTACTGGACAAACATCGTCAGTGAGTTTATATGGAAACAGTGGGAAGGCGGCGCGTGGGAATGGGACTACAGCAGCCAATCAGCTCACTGGAGGGCGGAACCACCTCGCTGTAAACGCTCATGTGATTTGATATGATTTAAGTCACATGACAGATCACAGAGCCACACATGGTGGTTGGGGTTCCTTTCACACTGCAACTGCACGAATTGGGGGTGCGGTGGGGGGTCATAGGTCAAGAGACACCAACTACCAAGTCAAAGTAAAATTCCTCGTGCTGTCTGAAAACTGCACTTTGCATATAAAACATATTTGATTCTGATCCTCGGTGGGATTTTGTGACCACCATACATTATTATTTATTTATGATGAGTGTCTCTTGAATTTAATCCAAAGAAAAACTAACAAAAAGACCCTAAAATATCATAGTAACACTGACTCTACACATTGGCAAACGAGATTACTGCTACCTGCACTGATTTTTCATTACAAGGAGAGAGAAATAAGAAAGAGAGAGATCTGAAAAGTGAGATATAATGAAAGAGCGTTGATGATGTGAGAGAAAATGAGATACAGGACTTTGAAAGTTCTTTACTATTTCTCGGATGTAAATGAATTTCCTAAACGTAAGACTTCACAGCTGAGTTCATTATTTTACAGTTAGACTTTGCTATTGACTCGCAGAACCTACTTATTGTAAGGGGATGAAAATATATGACACTATAAATATACATTTTTGAATTTGTCACTTTCGGTCCTTGGTCTGTTTAGGTGTAGATTCAAAGCAAACACACAAAATAACAGAAAATACAGTTAATTACAAAAATACACATAGGGATTCAAAAAATGACAAAAAACACAGAAAAACTCAAAAACAGACAAAATGACAAAAATAAAAAAAAACACACACACAAAATGACAAATACACAAAAAGAAAATAACACTAAAAGGACCAAAACATAAAATGACAATAAAAACACACAATATGACTAACAAAAAACACCCTACACAAAATACCTTCAAAAAATACATGAAAATACACAAAAAAAAGCACACACTCTGCTGTTTCTTGTGTTAATGCTCAGATTGGTTGATATTCTAATGCTGACATGAATGTTGATCATGTGACATTCAGATGAGATACAATCACATTTTTGTGGCTGTGCTGTGATAAAAGCTGATCATCTCTGAGTTAGATCTTTTTCCTTCTTACTGAGGAAGACACATTTTCCCACAGATTGTGGTCAAACACTTGTATAATGTTTATGATGAGTCATGAAGTGTGAGCAGTAGACCACTGGACCCATGTGGAGTTTGCCTCGCTGCTTTCAAATAGATCCCAAGATGTCTGCGAGTTAATTAGTTCACTAACCAATATTCACAATGAAAAATTAAATGCAGATTCAAGAAATATCTGCTTTTGTGCAACCTGTAAAAACAAACCAAATAAACTGCAGAAGTGTAAATTATGTAATAAAGAGCAAACTTATTTTAATTTAACACAGATGAGGCTTTAATATTCAAAGGTAAAACAAGTTACACAAAATGTTTACAGTTATGCTTACAGAAGGTAAACAATTACATTAAATAAATCAACTGTAAAAACTTTTTTTTCCCTAACCACAGGTTTTTTGGACTTTTTCGCATTCCAACGTCAGCCAGCCCCCTCTTTGTTTACCCTTTGAGTAGGCCATGTGTGTGTGCCACAGCCATGTTCAATTTTTTATTAACAGCGCACTATGCTGAGATTAAGCTACTGTGAAGTTGCTGTTGCACTTTTGCTTAAACCTGGTTAAAGCTTGAAATTGTTAATGACAGGGACTTGGGATTGTTCTATGTATTTTAACGCTTGAGAACAATTACAGCAATAAAGTTGCACTCACCGATCAGTGAATTAAAAAAAAAAAAAAAAAAAAAAATCACAGATCCGATCATATAAATTCAAGTTGTTTTTTTTTTTTCAGGTACCAACCTATGGAATCAGAACAGTATCATAATGAATGAACTCTTGCAGGGTTTTTCACGAATGCACATGCTTTGTTTCACAGTTGTATTTCAGATTCATAAATGCACACGATCTGTTTCACAAATATTATTTTGAGGCACACGTGTAATATAAATCCACAGATAATGCAAATTGCTGAATATGCATTTACAAACCACTTCTGTGCTGTGAAACTTCTGTGTATTTGTGAAAGAAATCTCTGACAAATTGACAAATTCAGCCAATCAGATGTGCTTGCTTTCAGCCAATCATATGGCTTCTTACATTTTCTCCACACTTTTCACAAATCAGTAGCTCTACAATTGGTTTAAAAGTGTGGAGAAAATGTAAGAAGCCATATGATTGGCTGAAAGCAAACACATCTGATTGGCTGATGAATCTGTCAATCAGTGTCATTTGTGAAAAACCCTGCCAGAGTTCATTCATTATGATACTGTTCTGATTCCATACCGACCAAATTCCTTCGATACTACCTGATACAGATTCACAGAAAATCAAACGTTACCATTATTTTCGGACCAAAACGCAGCCTTGTGACTGTAAGGGAGTGAAAGAGTTGAAGATTTTCCAAGCAGGACATGAACATAACATTTGTTGCCAGAGTGTGTGTGTGTGTGGCACTTTAACTGCGAATGAATGTGCTGGTCGCTCGACCAGTGTGCAGAGTGAGGGAGCGCATGAGACCGGAGCAAATTGATTATAAGCTGTACTCCACTCGTAACATGCTCAGGCTGAATAAACAAAACAAGCACTCGTACACATACAAACACACACATACAAACCCACATGTACAAACACACACAGACACTAACAGAGCCTCAGACTGTGGAAGAAGTCCGGCGCTCAGCTGATCCACTCTAACGAGAGACATTTTTGCACAGTTTTCACCAAGTTTGCACAAATGCAACAGGGTTAGCATCTACAAAAAGTTTCATCACGACAATGACGTCATTGATCGGATCGACGAATTAAGACATTACAGCCGATCACATGCATTGCATAAAATGCAACATATCGGCCAATCTGATAAAGCCTACAAATAACATTTGAAAGCTCAGACTTTTGTTTATAACATTTACATGTCAAACATCACATTTAAATGGTTTTTCTCCTGTGTGCATTCTCATGTGTAAATTAAGGTCAGACTTACGAAAAAAACATTTACTACAAACCTCACATTTAAATGGTTTCTCTCCTGTGTGGAACCTCCTGTGTGACTGAAGGTGATGCTTTTGAATAAAACATTTACTACAAACCTCACATTTAAATGGTTTCTCTCCTGTGTGGATTCTCCTGTGTGACTGAAGGTGATGCTTTTGAATAAAACATTTACTACAAACATCACATTTAAATGGTTTCTCTCCTGTGTGGCATCTCATGTGTTTCTTAAGGTCAACCTTTTGAATAAAACATTTACTACAAACATCACATTTAAATGGTTTCTCTCCTGTGTGGATTCTCCTGTGTCGCGTAAGGTTGACGTTCCCGTTAAAACATTTACTACATACATCACATTTAAATGGTTTCTCTCCAGTGTGGATTCTCATGTGTTTCTTATGGTCAGACTTTTGAATAAAACATTTACTACATACATCACATTTAAATGGTTTCTCTCCAGTGTGGATTCTCATGTGTTTCTTATGGTCAGACTTCTGAATAAAACATTTACTACAAACATCGCATTTAAATGGTTTCTCTCCAGTGTGGATTCTCCTGTGTCGTTTAAGGTTGACGTTCCCGTTAAAACATTTACTACAAACATCACATTTAAATGGTTTCTCTCCTGTGTGGATTCTCATGTGTCGTTTAAGGTCGACGTTCCCGTTAAAACATTTACTACAAACATCACATTTAAATGGTTTCTCTCCTGTGTGGATTCTCATGTGTTTCTTATGGTCAGACTTTTGAATAAAACATTTACTACAAACATCGCATTTAAATGGTTTCTCTCCAGTGTGGATTCTCCTGTGTCGTTTAAGGTTGACGTTCCCGTTAAAACATTTACTACAAACATCACATTTAAATGGTTTCTCTCCTGTGTGGATCCTCATGTGTGACTGAAGGTGATGCTTTTGAATATAACATTTACTACAAACATCACATTTAAATGGTTTCTCTGCTATGTGGATTCTCAGTGTTGAAGCTGCACTAAGTGATGCCCTCTCACCACCCACACATTTAGATGTCATTTTTACCTGAATCTTCTTCTTTGAACACATCTGTTGAAATGAACTCCTCTGTGTTTTGGAAGCTTTACAACCTATTTCAGCATTTTTACTTGAGTCAGACATCTTTCTCTTTTTCCTGGTGGAGTCACAGTCAGCTTCATCTTCAGTTTCAGACTCTGACAGAGGTTTCTGCCAACAGTCTTCATCATCCTCCTCGCTACTATCTTCAGTCTGAGATGAGTCTGTTTCAGTTCCATCAGGACCTGGATCTGGGTTCTGGGCTGCTTCTGCTCCTTTGCTGGTAATTCCCACAGTTTGTCTTTTCATTAATTCATTTAAACTGCAGGTTGAAGGTTCCTCCTTCATGTTCATTTCTGTTAGTTGTCTCCAGTGTAGCTGGGAGGCCAGAGGCTTCTCCTCTTCATCTTCACATTTAACAGGACAAGCAGCACTGTTTGTCTCCTGCTGCACACAAAGCTGCTTTTCCTCCTGACCTTCACTGAGCATCTCTGGTTCCTCCTTTATGTGCAGACGCTCTGGGAGAAGCTGCTCCACATTCTTCCTGTCACTGAAAACACCATCAGTGACTGAAGGCTGCTGGAGCTGTAATCTGTGCAGGTGAACTTTGTGCATGAAGGCAGTCATTTTAAATGTTTCAGTTTCATCTGTATTTGGAACAGATTGGGGACAGAATTGTCTACTGGTGTTATGGTGGAGACTGATGTCAGGAAGGATCATTTTCATCTCAGCATCCACTGGAACATCTTGCTCTCCATGTTCAGTCTTGATGGCTCGTAACGGAGGGGATGTGTTCACTGATGTCCCTGCTGTCTTCTGATGGGACCAATATTGATTTCGTTCGAAGACAACATTTCTCTGTGGACTGCAGTGATCTTTAAAGGCTTGAAAAACATCCTCCATTGTCAGCTCATCTCTCTCACCTCTAACCATCAGTGTGTTGAACACTTCCAGTGCATCCTCGCCGATGGTGTGGAGTAAAATATCAATCTTTCCTTGTTCATCTTTCTCCCCTGAGGCCGCTATGTACCACCGAAAGCTTTGTTCCCAGCTGCACCAGTTGTCAGCATGGTTAGCGGTGAGAAACAGTGGAGACGGTGCTCTCAACTGCTCCATTTCCTCCTCTTTTTCTACTCTCTTTACTCTTCCATCCTGTAGCGTCTCGGTGGTGCTAGCTCCTCTGCTAGCTCGGTTAGCATCTGCTCCAGCCTCTCTGTGTCTGTAACTCCGTCTTCTGACACCGTGTTGTGCTCTTTACTTTCCACTGGAGTTTTAAGGCGCTATTATAGTGTGGTCTGAGTCCGTCTGTAGGCTGGATATTAACAACATTCACTGTTAGACTCACAGAGACACGTGTTGTTGCCCCGCCGCTCTTTCTTCTTCTGCTGTTCGAATAAGCCTTTTCACACTCTGGAACTGCGCATGCGTGACCTGTGGGGGTCATAGGATATCTGAGCACTTTAGAGAGAAACAGACCTTCTGCTTCCACTACTTTGACAAGCTTTTAACTTTTGATTGTTATGTATTTTCTGTATTTGCTGACTTCTGTTTCTGACTTGTGTAGTTGTTTTAACAACTGTAAAATGTTTTAAAGTTTTTGAAAAGTACTTATAAATAAAATGTATTATTATTATTGATGGGACAAGCAATATTTCTGAGTGTGAAAAGGACAGTATGAGTTCTCACTTTGAAAAGGTAAATGTACGAGCTCCACCATTCACTAACCAGATGCATGATTATTTTTATTGAGCTATTATCTTAATTTAATTTACACATTTGAAGGAAGTGCACAAGATGGACAGGTCGATAAGTGGAGTAACGACGCCATCAGCTGAAACAGTTTGAAAAGGCAGCATTAGCTTTAGCAGCAAACTCGGTCTTTCTGCCTCAGCGATGTTTACGCAAAAAATATTTTAAGGAATCAACGATAAACAGTACTGAATCATAACACAACCTAACCACTAGAGCGGATATGGGCTCGTCTGTGAACGGTCTCATTTACAGACCTTGGAGCCACTGTTAGCTTACCAATAAACAGAAAGAGATTTGTCAATTTTATAATAAGTATTGACTAGGCCACTGGGAGTGAGGCCCAAGGCCAAAGCAGGCTGGAATGATAATAATGTATCATGTTTTTCTGCAGTCAGTGCCTTCTCCTTGCCCTTCTCTGTCTGCTCTGTTTCAGGTGTCATGAAGCTGATGATGGCAGTTCCTGATCTGTGGTTCATGGCTCAACTAGTTTGGGACACTCTGATGTTCTATCTCTCTATCCTGTTCTGTTGGTCCTTCTGTCCACGAACCCCAACCAGTCCACGCAGATGGCTGCCACCTCTGAACCTGCTTCTGCTGGAGATTTAAATACTTGTTCATGTGGATCTTGTTGGGTTTTCTCTTTCTTATTATGAATTTTATATTTTGATAAGCACATTGAGATGACTTTGTTGTAAATTGCACTATACAAATAAAGTTGAATTGAACAATCCAACAGGTAAAATAATCTAAATCTCTGTCAGACTCGCTTCCTACAGCGTCAGCCATGGGGAGTTTATTCCTCTTGACCTTTGACCTAATGCAGAAGTACTGAACCAGTGCAAGAGTGTGGAAAAGGCTTATTATAATTGTAATTGCGTAATTGATAATTAAATACAATTATGCCATGATTACAATTGTAATTGAGTTTAGATAATTGACTTTTTAATTGTAATTCCCCTGAAAATTCTATAAAATGATTAAAACCCAAAGTCCAATATTGTTTTATTATTATTAATGTTCTGAGGAAAAAGTCAAAATTCTTAGATTAAAGTCAAAGTCAGAATTCTGACTTTCTTTTTCAGAATTCTAAAATTGAAGTCAGAATTCTGATATTAAAGTTTGCTTTTTTATTCCTCAAAATTCTGACATTAATCTCAGAATTTTGATCTTTTTTTTCATAATTCTGATTTTATTCCCAGAATTCTGACCTTTTTTTTTTTCCATAGTTCTGACTTTAATCTCAAAATTCTGACTTTTTCCCCAGAATTCCAACTTTTTTTTCTTCAAAATTCTGACTTAAATATCAGAGTTCTAACTTTAAATTTAGAGTCATTGTCAATTATAACTTAACGCAAAACTGGGGAACCATGTTATGTTACAGTTCTTTAAATGTGTAGTTAACAATTATTAAAGTATGTTTCATATCAAGCTTTCCCACATTTTACCAACACAAAAAAGGCTCAGATGCCCACAACAAATACCAATTAATACTAATATTTTCATTGATAAGGAAGCCTAATGAGGTAACCAATCGATAATAAAGAAATATAGATGATAGAAATGTGTTTAGTGTATTTTACAGCTGATTTAGGGCCCGTTATCATTAGAGATGCTAACAGAAAGCTAACACAAGAGGAAGGTCAACTTTTACCAGGTTGTTTATTCCAGGCTCAGTAATTGTGAATAATTGTAATTAAAATGTAGTAATTGAGATCGTAGTTGTAATTGACTTTAAAAAAAATGCTGGTCAGTGTAATTGTAATTGAACATAGGTAATTGAAAATGTAATTGTAACTGAAAAATATAATTTATTCCAACCCTGATCAATACTATCAATGACTTTGGATTTATTTATTTATCTCAAACATAAAAATGATTTGATTATAAAAAATAAATCACTGCGGACAATTTTTATGTTATATACAATAATACAATTACAATTAACATATATATATACATTTGAGTTATAATTGGTTTTTTATACAGTACAATTATAACTAATGTTATAATGTAATTATTATTCTAAACTCGCTCTTCATGTTTTATTTATTCCCAATGTGTGAATTGTTATTTTCTTTTACTTTTCTTGCAGCTGAAACAAACTAAAATTTCAAAGTTATTGACGTTTAAAGATAGAAAATGTTCTGTACATGTGATTTCATGCTTCCTCATTTTTCTTTCTTCCTATTTAAATGTTCACATCCTGATACATTTATCCATTTACATCTCAGAATGTAATGTAGGGTTAATTCTTATTTAATCCAATGTAGTATATACGGTTATTTAATTCACATGTCATTTTGGTGATGTTTATACCTCAATAATACAAGTATTAATAAAGACGTGTTAAATATTTTTATTATCTGTATAATAAGGCATCTCCAAACTCTTACCCCAAAATTGGAAGCATCAAATTGTCTAAAAGGTTTAGTAAAGTCGAGTACGGAACACTATTAGTGCCACTGAAAAAAAATAAAATAAAAACATAAGTCCAATTTGTATTTTAATTATTAATGTCCTGAGAAAGAAGTCAGAATTCTGACTTTTTTTGAAAAATTCGGCCTTTTTTTTCCCTCATAGTTGTGACTTCTTGTGTTTTGGTTATTTTTTATAGTTTGGTTGAAGGTTTTTCTTTTTGTGTGTGTTTTTAAAATGTTGTTTTACAAATATTCCACAAGCAGCAGAAAAGGAAGTGTCTCAATTCAACATGACCCTCAGCACTGAAGCAAAAATATCCCATTTTAATAACCGCTCAATGAAAACGGTGATAAATCAAGCTTTTATTTCTCCATATAGAAAAAAGTTCAGTTAAATAGTGAAACAGTCCCATCAAAAATTGGCATCTTGTCCTTAACCAATGGTCCTGCATACATAAACCATGTCCCAAAAAGAAGCAAAAAAAAGGTGTAATATGTTCACAGTAATAAATATGCAAAACAAAACTTTTATACATTGACATTATGTGTACGTATATATATTTATCTATATATGTATATCGATAACCATATACAGTAAAAAGTTATTTTCAAGTTTATCAAACATAAAATATTCAAATAAAAATGGCTGAAAAGGTGATTGCATTTGTTTTTTGTTCCCAAGACACTGGTAACCATGGCCATTCAGAGTCTTTAATAAATAACGTGATTTTATCTTAAGGATTGTAGTGCATCACTGTAAAGTAATCTAAACAATAAAGAAAAACATAGTGCAAGTTGTCTTTTTGCGCAAATTAATCTTGCAAACGTCTTAAAGTAAACCAAAAATAAATGGACAACGGGACAGATTGTGTTGAGGACAGTTTTTGACCTTTAGGAAGGTTGAGCCCAAAAAATAAGTCTTTGATTTCAACTCATGATGCAAACGTTTCCTTTGGTCTGGAAGTATTTTATGGTCATACAAATAAATATATCCAAAGACAAGTGAGATCACACTTTATATCGCAAATAGACGTGCTTTTTCAAAAATAGACGCCAATTTGCTTGAAAATATCTACAGCCCATATCTTTGCTTCTGTTATAGCAATAATGACACATTTGGTGTCAAAATGTATAATGTGGGGGTCAAGGAATTTAATAAAATAGGTTTAAAGTTTAAAAAAAACAACGGTTTTCCCCTTCCTATCACAAAGTAAGGGTATACATACACATTGCACATAAAGGTTGTGTCAGACTTTACCTAATTTCTCCTTAAAAAAACTGTTTTTTTTTTTTTGTTTTTTTTTGATCTAATGGTAGGGTAAGTAATTTTCTCCAGATGCACTTTTTAAGTTTTTGGTAGAAATTGTCTTTATGTCCTGACAGAAATTAAGACCTTATGTGCTCTGAAAAAGAAATGAAGAAAATCCATCATCTGTAGCAGCTGTAAAGTTTAAATCTGTAAAAACTTCAACCAATGAAAAAAGACGATTCGGGGAGGGGGGATGTAAAGGCGGAGCCCTCGGAGGATGCTACATTCAAAATCATGCTCGTTCTTGAAAATGATCTACCCTGCCTTTAAGTAATGCAGCTACGGTACTTCTGTATATTAAATTTCAATTAAAAAATTGCATATTTTACCTTGAACTATATCACAACAAGGGGAATACTAACTTAGAACCTATTTTATGGGATTCCTTGACACCAAAAATGTACAGTTTGACACCAAGTTTGTCATTTTAGCTCTAACAGAAGCAGAGATATGAGTCTCTCATGTATGGTCGTAGCCTTTTTAAGAAACATTTATATTTTTGGTATAAAGTGTGATCTCACTTGTGTCTTAGGGTAAATGTATTTCTATTGTGCTAAGGTACTTCCATGCCAAAGGGGACCTTTGCATTATGACTTGAAGTCAAAAGTCTCTAAGCCTCCTCTACTACTCAGTCTATTCTTCTTCACGACCTTTCTCAGCAAGGTAACAACAAAATAATAATCTCATGAGTAGGGAACTATGGGAGATCTTACACAGACTTATTTGGCATTTTTTTATAAAAGTAAAACAAAATGTGAAAAATCTCCACAAGTCCCGTACGCTCTGCTGTATCTGTGGTTCCAACTGAAGTCCTCCATGAAATGCATAGAAATCGATGAGTGACTGATGAAGCAAAGCAAGGCAGACGCTGTAGATGTAGATGTAGCTGTAGCTGTAGCCGTAGCCGTGTGTGACGGTTGATCCTCTGCCTGTGCTTACGCTTTTTCCTGGCTTCATTTCCCCTTGTCGCTGAGGAATGGGGGAGGGGGGAGGCCTCCCACTTCCTGTGTGTATGCACGCTCGGAAGGTCCTACGTCTCGGTCTTCGCACGAGCGTGCACATGTGGGTGTGAAGAGTGTGCCCGTGTCCACTTTTTCTCTCAAACTTCTGCACCCAACTCAATGACCCCTGTCTCAATAATGGGAACCAGCTTATCTTCCACCTGAACCAGCAGGATGGTCTTGTCCACATGGGAGCGAGTGGCTGGGTCTCGACTACAAGGCACCCACCGGTGAATCACCTGCAGAGCACAAAGGGGGAGGAGCCTCAGGTGAAAACTAATCACTGGGGTGCAATGAAATATAGTCAACTTTTTTTTTCCCCTTTCTGTTTAGTACTTATTGACCGTGGCTCAGGTGCTAGTGGGTCGTCTTCTGATCGAGAGGTTGGAGGTTCGATCCCAGTACCTGACTATGTGTCGAAGTGTCCTTGGGCAAGACACTGAACCCTAAGTTGCTCCCAGTGGTCGACTAGCGCCTTGCATGGCAGTCCTGTCCCACTGGTGTGTGAATGTGAGAGTGATTGGGTGAATGAGCTGATATGTAAAGCGCTTTGAGACTGCTTCAGTGTGGTGATAGAGCGCTATATAAAATCAACTCCATTTAGTCCATTTATTGTGTATTTCAAGTCCAAACAGACTATTTCTCTGTTAGAGTTTAATATACAAAAATAGTTTTTTTTTCTTCTTTTTGTGTTTTGTTTTCTTGTCCCTGCTAAAAAAAGAAAAAAAAAATAATTAAGTGAATGAATGAAAATTAACAAAAAATAAATAAATTCTCGATGAAGAGCAACAAATCTTTGTTGATGAAAAACATAGTGTGAGACAGTGTGTGAGAGTATTCAGCTTCACAAATACAGAATGAAAACAAGTTCAAGGCTGTGTTAAATCTGTATACTGTTTGTTCTTTGGTTTTTCTGTTTTAAAACCAAATCAAAATAACTAATAAAAGTTAATTCTGTCATTATGCTCTATAGTTGTTTTTTTTAAAGTTTTCTAAGCAAAATGTGGCTTTGCCGTGTAACCGCTGTACCTACTATTAATGGTACGTGAACGCGCCTGACTTCAGTCGATCAGCCAATAGTAACGCTCAAAACAGCTCATGGAACACTCTGTTGGTAGAAAGATCTCCGATTGGCTAAAATCCAGCTTCACGCTCCTGGATGTCTAAACTTAATTTGCAGGGCCAGGAGAAAGAGAATAGAACCAATGAAAGCGGATGGCTGCCACCTCTGGACCTTATACTGGTAATAAATTGAAGTTTGTGGAGCGGTGCTGGCTCCTATGTGTTTACGGTGGGAAGAGCAAATAAAAAGTACAATAAGGTTGAAAATGTAAGATATCTCAGACCAGTTTTATTAGTAAGAAATAATAAACAGCAAAAAAGTGCACACAGAACTCTCAGGCTGACGTGACTTACACACACACGGAGAGAGCGAGAGAGAGAGAGAGAGAGAGAGAGAGAGAGAGAGAGAGAGAGAGAGAGAGAGAGAGATGAGAGGAGGAGAGGAGAGAGAGAGATCAGCCAGTTTATGATAGAAAAAAAGAATAAACAGCATAAAGTTGCCAAATAAAACACGTTACGTTTGTTCAGAAGTGATGGTGTCTGGACTCGATCGTGATCGCTCCTGAGGTAATGGTGCATGGGGGCGGAGAGAGCGCTGTATCAGTCTGGTTCCAGTAGAAAGTGACCATAAAAAAGTGTAAATGGACTGATATGTAAACGTGGGGCAGTGAGGATGTGATTTCATATGGAGATGGAAACTCGTCAGTTGAAACTGATCAGAATACGTGGAAATACACAAAAACCTCTGTTAACAGGAGTACAGCAGCCCGCCTACCTGCCCGTTCTGATTGGCCGAGTCGTTTGAAGGGCACCCTCATCAGCCACAGGATGCGGCCAATGTCACGGAGCAGCTTTTACGTGGATTTTTCTTGGAAAATTGCTAAACTATTGGAATGCGGCCAATACAGCGGTGCGTTCAATAGCCCCGTAAAATACAGTACTTTTTTTTTTTTATACAGCAAATTATCTTTGATTTATTGATCGATAAGGCCTAAACTGTATTTATCCGATAATAAATGTTTTTTCTCCAGTAGTTTTAATGTTAAAACAGTGAGATGGTCAAAGTAAAAGTAGATGAAATGTGACGATCACTCACATGTCCTTCCATGCCCTCTAGGGGGCTCCACTCCCTCCAGCAGCTCCGTCCCGCCCTCAGTCTCACGGTCTCATCAGGCCACTGCAGCTCCTTCCTCTTCGATAAGTGAATGTTGTCCAACACCTGGCCTGTATCCACGATCTGGGACACATCACAAACGTTCAGCTGAGCTTGATTTTTCACTTGTATGGTTTACATTTTAGGACAGCAGTTCTCAAACATTTTTAGTTCATTTCTCCTTTTTCTGAATCCAAGTACCCCCTTTGTCCAACTACAACATTTTGCTCAGAATACCAATAATAGTGATAACATTTTTATGGAGCACTTTGCTAAAAGGTGGAATTACCCAGCCTTTTTGGACCGTGACCCCATTTTGATATCAAAAACTTCAGGCGGCCACAAAGACACTTTTTTTTTCTAGAATTAGTTTTTGATCAAATTTGGGTAACACTTTGTAATAACTACCTGTTATAATCGCTGCTTAATTTGTAAATCACAAGGTCGTGGAACACAGGCAGCGTGTTGTCCCGGCAGTAAGAGAGAGACAAAAATGTTCAATTTTCTTAAAGCGCTTTTTACAAACTAAATCAACCAATAATATCACGTGAACACAAACGGAGCACATCCGTCTCTATCTGAGTGACATCTGTCTCGTTGCCATGTTTTAACACCAAGTACAGCGCAAAATCAATACTAATTTAGCCACTTTCATCACAAAGGTTACCGAACTTTCAGAACACAAAAACCCAAAAATACTAAATATTTACAAACTTTTACACCCATAAAGGTGCGTTCACACAGAACGTGACTGAAGCAACTAGATTACATTCAAAATCAATGTAAATGACGCAACATAAAGCGACGCGACTTGCGTAATTTTATAGTTGAAAAATTTGAAATTTTCAAGCGACTTCAAGCAACAACTCCTCCGGCCGTCACTGTCTGTAGAGCTGAGGTAGCAGCCCCTCCCCCCCCGCTACAGTGAGACGGCCGCAGCGGGAGGGCTGTACTACAATTCCTCAACTTACCGGGGTAAAACTAAAGCGGTGAACTCCTTGAATTAGCCTACATTCTGAGTGAACTAATCCTTTAATAACTCTGTAAAGTTTGATCATTTATGATAAATGCTGTAAATGTACGGCAGGAGAAATGATTAGCCCTCTCGATGCAGCAGCCCTCTAAGCGCTCTTCCTCACTCGCGCTCAGTGTCTACATTCGATTTTGTGTGTACAATGAAAAAATTCAAAATACATTATAAAAGAAGTGTTTTGGAGAAATATGCAAATGACGTTAGACCATAGCTCTTTTCCAAGTGTAGGTAACCCTGTAATATTTAGAATTCATTTAAATGCTATATCATAAACACCAATATAATGTATGTATAAATGTGTGCAGTTTGTGATAATTCTGTGTGACGTCAAAATGTACTAAAATGCTTTTCTCTTGTTGATGTTGCTATTTGTATGTTTGTAATGATGTCTTCTAAGCGTACTGCTTTTGAGCTTTCATTAACGGCAAACGGTGGATGCTTTTAAGATAAGACTTAAAACTCATCTTTTTACACAAGCTTAGTTTAACAGTTAATGCCTCTTTTTTTAACAGCAAATGTTTGTTTTAGTGCTGTCTTTAAATGTATGTTGTGTAATATTGTTTTAATCTTGTAGCACTTTGAGATTTGGTATCAAATGTAAAGTTATTATTTATTATTATTATTATTATTATTATTATTATTATTATTAATGATGTAGCTTGTGTTTTGTAAATATTACGAATGTAAATTACTCAAATAAATTAAACAAAACATTATTTTCTTTGGGTTTAAATTTCAACTCTACATGTTGATCACTGGCGACGCCTAACGACTCGTGGCGCTCCCCCCACCAACCTGCACTCTGTAGGAGATGTCGTCTCTGCGCACCGTGGAGACCGTGGGGTTGTGCTGCTGTGGGTAGTGATGATGGTGATGATGATGAAGATGATGATGGCTGAGAGGATCAGTCACGGCGCCGCACAGGCCGTCGTTGCCCAACAGGCCGACCAGAGTGTGGCGTTTGCAGGGAGGAATGCTGTGGCTAGAGAGGGAGGCCGAGGGCCCGCTGGGGTCAGAGCCAGAGCCCAGTCGGAGCTGCAGGGACGTGGGCAGAGTGCGCAGGGACAGCTGGCTGGTGGACGAGCGCCTGCACGGCTCCAGGCCCGTGACCGAGGTCCTCAGGGACGAGTGGCGGCTGCTGCTGTAGCGATATGACGACGAGTGGCTGGCCATGGACGCACGAGCAGGAGAGTGACGCACCAGACCCGACTGGACCGAGTGGGAACTCTGACTGGTGCCTGACCATGAGGAAGAGGAAGAGGAAGAGAAAAAGATACGTAACAAATTAATCTCCATTAGGCCTGAGCAACATATCGAGCAGAGTTGGGCTCAATTACATTTTTCAGTTACAATTACGTTTTCAATTATCCATGTTCAATTACAAATGAATTATGATTACGAAAACCAGCATTTTTTCCAATGACAAGGATTTTTTATCCTCAGAAAGTCAATTACAATTATGTTCTCAATTACTAAAGTTCAATTAAAATCAATCACAATTACTGAGCCTGAAATAAATAACCTAATAAAAGTTAACCTTCCTCTTGTGTTAGATTTCTGTTAGCATCTCTAATGCTAACAGGTCCTAAATCAGCTGTAAAATACACTAAAAACATATATCATCTAATTTCTTTCCTATCTATCGGTTTCCTTGTTAGGCTTCCTAATCAATGAGAATATAGGTTATTTTAGGTGTGAATGTCAGAGCCTTTTTTTGTCAGTATACTCCTGGATTTATAGATTTTTAAACTGTAAAATGTGGGAAAGATTGATATGAAACATATTTTAATAATTATTAACTACATATATGTAGAACTGTACAGAGAACTGTAATAGGGTTCCCCAGTTTTGCGTTAAACTATAATTGACAATTTTCATGACAATTACAAAGTCAATTATCTAAACCCAATTACAATTTAATTACGATTACGACAGCCACAGATTTTTAAAATTACTATTTCAAATTATCAGTTACAATTATAATTGACCCCAACCCAGATATCGAGAGTCGAGATATATCGCGATTTCTATTTTGGCGATATAGAAAAATACAATATCACCTATAATCAATGGTTCTCAAACTTTGACTAGACCATTTTGCTCAGAATTCTGTGAAAAAACAACTATAGAGCATAATGATGAATGAATAACTGATAACACACATTTTAAAGAATCACATTTTGTAAATAAGTGGAATGAAACAGTATTTAGTGCCTATTTATTTGCATTGTTTTTATCATTTACGGTCATTTCCTGCCTGGTGTGGGCCCAAGACTGACTCTTGTATTTTCAGTTTATGTTCTAATCAAGATCATTTCTACCCTGATTTTGTGTTTTTTGTTATTTTGTTCTTTTTCTAATTTTTGTGTGTTGTTGGTATTATTTAAAATAGTCTGTGTGTGTGTGTGTGTGCGTGTGCGTTTGGTGTTGTTGCTTATGTCGTTTTGTACGTTTCTCTGTTATTTTTGTGTGTTTTGAGGGGATCTTGTGTATTTTTCTCTCATTTGTTGTCGTTTTGCGCATTGCTGGTAACAGTATTTTTCTCTCTTCTTGATGTCATTTTGTGTATTTTATTCTTGTTTGTCTGTTCTTTTTAATATTCAGTTTATTTTTCTGTTATTGTGTGTTTTTGTTGTCGTTTTGTGAGTTGCTGGTAATATTCTGTGATTGTGTGATTATCATTTTTAACTAAAAATAAACATTATAAAACCCCATATTTTATATAATGATTTAATTTGCTAATCTTCTCTTTCTCTCAAGTACCCTCTGTAGTGCCATCACGTACCCCCATTTGAGAAACACTGGCCTATATGGATATATTTTTATTTTATCTTGGGGGATAGCTGCCCACACCCTCTGGAACTCTCTCCTCCAAACATCTGTGCCTCTGACTCACCACAATCTTTCAAAACATAGTTAAAAACCAACCTGTTTACATAAGCATTCAACTAAATCATCTCCTCCACTCCTGCTGCTTCCTGTAAAGCGTCTGAATTTTCTTTGAAAAACTGAC
Source organism: Gouania willdenowi (assembly GCF_900634775.1). Taxonomy (NCBI): domain Eukaryota; kingdom Metazoa; phylum Chordata; class Actinopteri; order Blenniiformes; family Gobiesocidae; genus Gouania; species Gouania willdenowi. Next base: position 916,623 of record NW_021145219.1, on the reverse strand, counting down.
TTAATATTGTTATTATTTTATATCTTACTTTTTGTTCAAAAAACAAATTTTAGAAGTCTCTGCTTTCACTGCTTTTCAGAACATCATGAAAAGCACAGTTACCGTAGATGATCACTGAGTGCCTTCTAACCCACACCTAAACAAGCCACACTACTCACTCACACGTGCTGTCCCTTACAGGAGAAAAGGCCAAAAGTGGCACATATTGTGCAGCTGTTTGTTAATGAATATGTCTGTGTGGAATTCTGCATCAGCAAATTTAAACTAGAGTTTTCTTTCTGATCAGACTTTACTGAGTTAAAAATATTGACATTTACTGTATATCGTAAATCGCCATTTTGAGGAAAGGTGTTGAGATGTGAATTTTGATCCATATCGCCCAGTCCTAATCTCCGTGATTCAAAAATCGGACATTTCTGCGTTCTCAGTCTGGAATGAAGCACAGATGGGCTGGAAAAGACCTGAAGACTTTAAAGATTCAAATCGATCAAAAATAGGAGAATCAAAGAATCAAATATTTGCAGGTTTCTAATGATTGGATTTTGTGAGGAGTTTTTTACATTTTTTATCGCAACATTAAAATAAAAACTAAAGATTGAACCCTGACAAACAGACTAGGGCTGTGCATTGCCATGAATCTGACGATAAGATTCACGATTTGCATGTCACGATACGATATATTCCGATACTAAACAATACACATCAAGATATCTATAATTACAAATTTCACCTTTACACGAAAAAAATTGTATAAAATACAATTCATTCATTTTTTTTTTATTTTTTTTACAAGTAAATGATAACTAATACAAGCACCACTATCAAAATCAAGTGATGTGTATCAAACTGTTAAACTTTTGCTTCTACAACAGATTCTGATTGTGTAAAGTTCTCAAATAGCTTAAAAATGAACCACATACATCTATAGAAGTGCCCAGTGTGTTTTATGAAAATAAAGTGCAATCAACTTCCAGCTAAAATGCACTGAGTGACGTAGTTTAACAAGGTCTGACGTGGTTCACGACACCTAGTGACCTGGTGTTTACCTGCTATGCATACTATATAAACGCAATGAAATGGTTATTTTTCTTTACAAAAAACATGATAAATGGACATTTTTTGAATCTATACAATAATCGCACATAGGATTGGGCATCGTTTGGATTTTAACGATTCTGAATTTTGATTCTTGTTCTAAACGATTCTCGATTCAGATTCTTTGAGTTGTGCAGGTCAACAGGTCAAAGATTTCACAGGAGATTTATTTCATTTGAAAAAGCCTTTAAACAGGTAAATTTTGTTAATTCACTTAGTTGATAGAGTTTAATTTGGATGCTGTAATGTAACTAGGGTGTTCAGTTACAAAGGTCCCCAACTGTAACTGTAAAACTGAAACTTGCTGAAATAAAACTACAAACAAGTTGTCAGCAGTCTAAAAAACAAAGAGCTACAGCCCAGGTAGATGTGAAACGAAACAAAACAAACTCAAACCCTGGGGGGGTGTTCATGTGGATGGTGGCAGAGGGAAAGAAGCTGTTTTTGTGTCTGGAGATTCTGATCCTGATGGACCGAAACCTCCTTCCAGAGGGGAGCGAATGAAACAGTTTATGACCGGGGTGGGAGAGGTCGGCCACAATCTTTCCTGCACGCCTCAGAATCCTGGAGGCGTACAGGTCCTGGAGGGAGGGCAGATTGCAGCCGATGACCTTCTCTGCTGAGTGGATGATACGCTGCAGTCTCGCCATGTCCTTGGCCGTAGCTGCAGCGTACCAGATGGTGATGGAGGAGCAGAGGATGGACTGGATGATGGAGCTGTAGAAGTTCACCATCATCTTTGTTGGCAGACTGAACTTCTTCAGCTGCCGCAGGAAGTACATCCTCTGCTGAGCTTTTTTGATAAGGGAGCAGATGTTCAGCTTCCACTTGAGGTCCTGGGTGATGATGGTCCCCAGGAAGCAGAAGTACTCCACAGAGCTCACTGTAGAGTCTCCCAGAGTGAGGGGGGTGAGGGGGGCTGGGTTCTTCCTGAAGTCTGCTATCATCTCCACTGTCTTTAAAGGGGACATATCATGCCAAATCCACTTTTTTAGCCCTTAAATGCATTTTGTTGTATATTTAGATTGTTTAGAAGTACTGAAAAGTTCAAATTAGTCTCTTCAGGTGCTCCGTTGATATCTTTATAATCTGTTTCGATTTTTCGATTCTCTATTACGTTTTTTGAACAATGTCGTCACAGTATTTGCAGCGGAACTGCCAAAGTAGGACATCAACTCCAGACCCAACACTTCGAGCAATCCGTCATTTTTATTTCTCGCTTTTATTTTGTAGCCCACGGTCAAGGATGCCGAAGTTACGAGAGGATAAGTCAAAATGTTCGGTTGTTGGATGTAGTAACCCATACGCTTCATTACACCGTCTCCCAGCATCAATGCCTGGTTGAGTTTTATTTTTCACGGAAATGTACCCACATCTGTGGGTAAGGTCATTTTTGTGTGCGCGAAGCACTTCAAGGATGACTGCTTCAGCAACCTCAGCCGGTATAAAGAAGGATTTGCCGAACAGGGTGGAGTTGAACCGAGTGTCACCTCTGCAACCTGGAGATGGGGCGGGGTATGAAGTGTCTCATTTGCATTTAAAGAGACCGCACCAAAACGAGTTGCTCTTAGAAGCACATCAGAAAAGGGCAAAAAAAAGGGGCCTGTGGAGCTATAATAATGAGGAATTCAGACCCAAGCATTGCAGTTCCACTTTATATAGACCACAACTGTATGATTTATATGTAAAAAGGAAGGATTTAAATATATGATATGTCTCCTTTAAAGCGTTGAGCTCCAGGTTGTTCTGGCTGCACCAGGACACCAGTCGGTCTGTCTCCACCTGTAGTCCAACTCGTCTCCATCAGAGATGAGTCCGATGATGGTCGTGTCGTCTGCAAACTTCAGGAGTTTGACCGACTGGTGAGAGGAGGAGCAGCTGTTGGTGTACAGGGAGAAGAGCAGAGGAAAAAGAAAACTGCCCTGAGGAGATCCAGTGCTTATGGTAAGGGAAACAGAGATGGTTTTTCCCAGGTTCACGTGCTGCTTCCTGTCAGACAGGAAGTCTGTGATCCACCTGCAGGTGGAGTGTAGCACGTTCAGCTGGGAAAGCTTGTCCTGAAGGACAGCTGGGATTATTGTGTTGAAAGCAGAGCTGAAGTCCACAAACAGGATCCTGGCGTAGGAGCCTGGGGAGTCCAGGTGCTGGAGGATGAAGTGGATAGCCAGGTTTACAGCATCGTCTACAGACCTGTTGGATCTGTAGGCGAACTGCAGGGGGTCCAGGTGGGGGTCAGTGATGTCCTTGATGTGGGAGAGCATGAGGCGTTCAAAGGACTTCATGACATCAGATGTCAGAGCGATGGGTCTGTAGTCATTGAGTCCTGTGGTCCACAGCTTTTTAGGGACAGGAACGATGGTCTAGGCCTTAAAACAGGGGTGCATGTCTCCAGTGAGGTGTTAAAATGTCTGTGAACACTGGAGACAGCTGATCAGCACAGTGCTTTAAGATGGAAGGAGAGACAGAGTCAGGTCCACAAGCCTTACGGGGGTTTTGTCTCCTGAAAAGTCTATTTACATCTCTCTTTTTGATGATGGTGTCTCTGTGGGGGGGGGGGGGGGGGAGCCTCTGTGAGCAGCTGTGGTGAGACTCTAGCTGTGATTGGGGTGGGTGGGTGGGGGGGTGAAGGTGTTGGAGTGATGCTGGTCAGAGGTGTGAGGGGGGATGGCGTCAGGTCTGTCCCATTGTCTGTCGAATCTACAATAGAAGTTATTCAGACTGTTGGCCAGGAGGGGGTCGTTTGCAGCAGCAGGGCCTCTGGGCTTGTAGTTTGTTATTCGCCTGAGCCCTCTCCAGACAGAAGCAGAGTTGTTTGCAGAGAACTGGTGTTGTACCTTCTCTGAGTACAAAAGTTTGGCTTTTCTCACCTCCTTTCCAAACGTGTACTTTGACTGTACCTGGCTCTGTCTCTACTCCTGAAAGCGACCTCTTTGGCTGCCCTGTATTTGGGGAGCTGGTGTGAGAGGTTACCTTAAGTCACCAAGCACAATGATAAAAGAGTCCAGGTAGGTTCGCTCCATGCACAGGATCTGGTCGGTAAGTGTGCGCTGTGCCTCGCGCTCATCAGCTGACGGTGGGATATACACACCAACCAGGATGAATGAAGCGAACTCACGGGGAGAATAAAAGGGTTTGCTATTGATAATAAAAGATTCCAGGTGAGGAGAGAAGTGCTGACGGATCACTGTCACGTCGTTGAACCAGTTGTTGTTCACATAAAAGCACACTCCTCCACCTTTCATCTTCCCGGTGAGCTCTGCGTCCTGGTCCGCTCTGTTAAGTTGGAAGCCGGCCAACTGAGTCCGGTACCGCTCCACACAGCCACGTTTCCGTGAAGCACAGAACAGAGGATGAGGAGAAGTCTCTGTTTCTACCCAACAGCAGCTGGGGTTCGTCCACTTTGTTACACAGTGAGCGCACGTTGGAGAGGAAAATCCCCGGTAACGGTGTGCGTCGGCCGCGTAGGCGCACAAGCGCACCAGCTCGTTTTCCTCTCCTCCGGCACTTCACAGCATGAGCAAAGCTGAGCGCACCTTTGAGTAAAATGTCCAGTAATTCCACAGAGGAAGCGATGAAAGTGGGATATAAATCCTTGGGGATTGTTGCCCTGATGTTCAAGACAAAATAGTGCGCACCAACACACCACAGCAGCCATCCGTGGCGCCATCTTCCAAATGATATATAAAAGACATAGATATAATGAAAAGAGTCCATGGACAAAACCATAAACATGCAGACTGTCACACGGACTTATTAAACACACACGGACCTCGGTAAATGCAGTAAACGCAACATGCTTCACCGAACGGCTGGCACTAGGACCCAGAGACGGAGTAAATGCGTCCCATTTTACCAGTTGTTAGAGCTACTATCTTTACCAGGGAGCAACTATTTATACCTTTTGATTGTTTTCTGGAGGTTTTCTGGGCTTTTTACCAGTGATTAGTTCCTATCTCCCTTCCGCTCTGCTGTCCAAACTGAAATCATAGCCAGTCACTGCAGTCGCGTTCTGAACACACCTTTTACAAACCCTGCGTAAACAAACAGAGCATGCGCGGAAACAAACTCGTGCGAGCATTTAGGAAAAAAAATAAAAAAAACAATCAAAATGCAAACATCTTCGTAACAGTTCCTATTTAGAACCGGTTCTCGGTGCCCAACCCTAATAGCACGGTTAAATATCTCAATATATCGCCAAATGTTTTTTTTTTCTCACACCCTTAAAACAAACTGATGACACGTACCCAGAGCATGTGGCTGGTAGGTGTGAGGATGAACAGGTCCTGGGGGGCCACCATGGGACACTGAGCTGTGCTGAGAGTCTCCTCCTGTCCCGTTCCCACTGCCACACGACAAACCGCCGCCGTCAGAATCCTCTATATTCCCTCCACTGTTACAGCCGGCACCACAGCCTTTACGCAGCCTGAGAACAGAGGGGGAGGGGAACGTTGACTGAAGGCCAAACGTGACATGTTAAAACGGAGACAAAGCCACACACACACACACACCTGTGCCAGGTGCTCACGACGAAGCTGCGGATGTTCCCAATGCTGATGGCGCCTCCCAGGATGCGTGTGAGCTGAGGGTGGGAGTTGCAGTAGGAGGTAGTCAGAGGGGACACGTAGATGGGGTAGCCAATGGGCTGGTCGCACGATGAGTTGATCATGTTGCGTAGGGCCTGCTTGGCGTTCTGGATGCTGCCTCGCTCTGGGTTTCTGTTCCTCAGGAAAACCAACTCCTGCTGCTGCCCCGCCCACAGGCCACGGACGCATTCTTTGTTCACCTGCAGGAGGAGAAGTGAGAATGGCTCATTTCCACATTCAGCTGAAGGAGAAAGGTTAGGGTGCACCCAAATATTACCTCCTATCTCTTTTCGTATTAACTTTTCCTTAACTCCCAGAAGTGTTTAAGTGGTGGCCGTGAAAAGGAGCTCTAAAGGATTCTCTAAATACTAAGGAAAGGAGGCTCAATGCTTCCTTCATAACCTCCTTTAGCCTCGGAAACAATGATGCATCCTTTACCAATGGAGAACACATAATGCTGAACCCACAATTTTTGCAGCGACAACATTTAAAGGGACACGCACACCTGAGCGTTCACAAAAACTCACAAAGATTGAAAAGGGACACATATCATGTAAGTTACCAATGCAATAATATGCCTTGAACAAATTATTCACAGAATCTTTTGCACATATGTGAATTTTTCCATTTTGTTGAAGGGGACGTTTCCATTGCAGTGTGCTGGGCTGGGAAACACTTCTCAATCAGCTATATTTGCTTTTTAAAATGAATGTAGGCTGCAGTTTTAATGGCACAACAAAGAGGACGTCTCATCATAGTGACAGTGAAAAAGTCCCTGAAGCTTAAACTGTTGCTCTTAATTTGGAGCCCTTGACTGTTTTATGTGATCCACTTATCTGTTACACACAATAAATCATCTACAGCAGAGATGGACAACTTTTATCACAAACATGTGATTGTGTCTGGATTTAAAATGGCTCAATCTCGTTATGACTGTTTTACCACCAAGATGTACAGCAACAAATACAGATGTGAAATGTATGTATGTATGCACTGCAATACTCTGAAAAAATAAAATAAAATAAAACATTGAAGGGGATCTGGACCAATATACTCAGAGCTTAATTTGGCCTGGAGCAAGATCCGGCACCTCCCAGATTTTGACCGCCACTTATTTGATTGGACCCAGCACCTCGTTTATTTATTTATTTTTTCCAGCACCTCATTTGCTTTTCTGTGTTTTGATTAAATTTTGAAGTATTATATTTGGACAGCTGTCTTTTATTGAGTTGAAATCACTGGAAATGTCATTGTACAAAATCGAAAGTAAAAACTGAGTGTGAATGCGGAAGACAAGGCAAATACAGGCCACACCCACGCTACATCTAAAGTGTGATTTTCCACAAAAATTGTGTCTAGTCAGCTTGGAAGATGGTAGAAAATGGCTAAAAAAAAGCAGTTGGATTTAAAGAGTTTTTTAAGCCAATAAGTGAAGCTACTCTTGAGGTAAAGAACCACAAATTTGTTTCTGTGGAAATCACAGAGCAGCAGCAGCAGCACAGCAGCAGTTAGCGTAGCGAGTAGAAGCACCTGTAGCTATGATGCTAATGCAGGAGAACCTGCCTCTAACAAACAGGACACAGGAGGAGAACTATCCAGGAGACATGAGGAGGACTCAGGGACAGACAGAAGAGGAGACAACAGTGAAAGTTATGATATGACAGAGGTTCAGTTCAAAGCTAAAATGAGCTGCTGCTCTAGGTTTATGAAAGACAAGCCTCTGCAGTGAAACATGTAAAAAAGGATACAAAATTCTCCTTCTCCTTTGGACAAATAAAAGGTTAGCACATGTTTAATTTTACATTTCTGCTGTGCTGCTGATTCATTAGAGGAGTTATGGGGTAAAAGTTTGTAAATATTTTGAATTTGTGGGTTTTTATGTTCTGAAAGTTTAGTGACTAAATTAGCTGTGATTTAGCGCTGTCCTTGGTGGAGTGAGAGACAAGTATGCTCCGTAACGGGCGATTGTCCATGCTTCTTCAACGCTGCTTCATCATTCTTTTATTAATTATTGGAGCATTTAGTTAGCAAAAGGTGCTTTAAAAAAATGTTTTTAATCTGTGACATTTTTATCTCTCTCTTACTGTCGGAACAGCACACGGCTGGTGTTCTGGGAACTCATGATTTATAAATTAAGCAGTTTTAAAAATCTAAAAATCCACAACTCGCATCACTGGCTGCATTTCAAAAATTCATAACTTGGATCAAAATTCACAGATAATAATAAAATCCAGCCCACGGCCACTTCCTGCTTTATTTCTACTACAGTAAACAATGAAGAAGAAGAATGGTGAAAGAGGAAAAAACTGAAGAAGCTCAAAACCACCTAAACTTTTCACCAAAAACAAAGCAGTGATTTTAAGTGTAAACTCTGAAGTTCCGCTGTCAATCATGAAAGCACGACGGAGATACACGGAGGGAGGGAGGGAGGCCCAAAACAGAAACACAGCCTCGGTTTGTCCTCGGACCCAGAGAGGAGTGACATCACTACCGCTGATATTTACCCAATCTTTCATTTCTAATCACATGCAAATGTGTTTGTTAGCCGACAGTCAGTGATTCAAATAATTATTTATTAGTAATAGATTTTATTAGGTCTGTGTGTACGTCTGAAAGCATGTTTAGCTGTATTCATCAGATAGTTAGTAACGTACCTGCTTTGAAATAGTTTTTTCTGCTGATACTAATGTTTATTCTGAACAGTAAACCTCTTTAATTTATTATGAATTATGTGATTTGGATAACATTAATTATATATTTCTGAACTTGTAAGGATTCTTTCAAACAATATATTGTTATTTATTCTTTTATTTTATGGACTTGATTTAAGTAAAAGCAGCTCTGTGATTGGTTTAAACCTCATTACCTCCACAACCTGCCGGTTAGCTTCAGCTTTTTAACGTTACTTATTTACACTCTTTGTTTACTATTATTAGTTTGTTCAAGACCACTTAAACTTTAACTTTGTGATATTTAATTTATTCATGATTTTATTGTGATTTCAATGATATTTTGTGTTAAATATAACTACACTACAAATACATGTTTTATGTCATTGTTTTAATTTCTCTGTAAAACATGCTGTCACAGAACAACAGGGACACATTCACAGGTGGAGGATTTAAGCAGGTGCGCTAAAAAAGCAGTCCAAAATATGTGCTTCAAAACAGAAAAATCATTGTGACTAGTCGACTGCAAATTCCCCCTTGTGGGACGAATGAAGGACATCTCATCTCATTTCATCTAATTGTAAAAATAATGAAAAGATTAATAAACTACAGAAATAATCATTAGTTGCAGCTCTATTTTCAAGTCATTTTGTGCGTTTACTTTGGGGGCCGCACAAAAACAGTCTAAGGGCCACATATGGCCCCCGAGCTGCCTGTTGGCTATATCTGCTGTCCAATCATATTCAGTAAAAAAAAAATAAGGTGAGAAGTTGAGTGATGGCATTAGTTGGAGGTAAAGGGGAAGTGGAGGCTTACCTTGATGACGCGGAAGCTGAGGTAGCGTCGGTTGAGCGAGATGATTTTGTACTCGTTGGTGCCTTCGTCCAGGACGTGGCGCAGGGCCAGCAGCGACGGGGCGTTGGACAGCACGGCACTCCTCCAGGCCGGGTCGCCCTCATGAGCAATGACCAGGTTCTGCTGGTGGGAGGAGATTGCCTCGAACAGAACCGCCGGCTCCTCGTACTCGTCGGGGGACGTGAAGTGGTCCTGAGAGGAGAAGCCAACACTTTACCCTCTGAGTCTGATGAGATGCTAACGTGCTAACGACGCTGCAGCTCACCTGATGTAGTTTAAGGGACATTCGAATTCCAGGAACAACAACTTTCCTGAGCAGCTCCATGTCTGCAAAGATCCACTCGTCTCTCACTGAAGAGATCCTGAAATCTCCTTTAAACAAAGCATGAAGTCCGTAGAGAAAAGACTCCACGTTGCTGTCATGGAAAAAAGCAAATTAACAATTTAGGATTTCATTTTTAAATAATCTTCTTCTAATGGCTCACACATGAGAGCCATTAGAATAAAACCATACCTGGGTTCTCGCCAGCTCCTCCTACCCTATAAGAATGTGAGCTCCTCCCTCTCAAACTACCTCACAGATAAAACAAACACTGCGATTTAATATAAAATATATATTATACTTTATTGTCATATATGTAAAGCTACATCCATGACATGTGTTCTCTGCATTTAACCTTACCCTGAGGAGCAATGGGCGGCCACGGTGTAGGCCCCAAGGAGCAGTTCCATGTTTTGTAGCTGTTATACCGCCTTGTATCGCCTTTGATCTAACGTGTTTGTGACCCAATGCGATGCAGCGGTTAAACAAAACAACTGATTCTCACCTTAAATGCACTGTTCTTGTGGTTAAGAGAGGTGACGATGACAAAAAAGTGACTTAGCATCTTAACACTCCAGTGAGTGTTTGAAACAGCTGACTGACTCTGCTACTGCTGATGTGATAGACACACACCCTGGAGCAGTGCTGAGATGGACTCAAAATCACAATAACCGTTTAAATATCCATGTGTTTTACTGTAATGTACAGTTTTTTAGCTGAAAACAAAAACAACAGTGTGGATAGCAAAAGAAAATTGCTTTGGTGATCACTGATCTCCCTCGCAAGAGCGAGACATGAAGTCTGCCTCTACAGACACACCCACTCATGCATATGCATGAAGGCCCCAAAAAAGCCTGTTTATAGAAGCAGTCATTAAAGTGACTTTTCAGAGGCTAAAACTCCAGAAAACAGGTGAGTTTGGGAAAATCAACCTCAAATACTATGTTGTTGGGGTTCTTAGAACAAATGGAGATGGGTAAAAATGGCATAATACTAGACCTTTACGTATTTGTTATCAAGAGATAAATTAATTTTAAAACCTTATGCACAATAATACTATATTTATCTACTATAGTGTATTTTCCCATTATAAGGTAGATTCAAGAAAACATTAAGTACTTTGAGTATGCCAAGGTCAAGCCAAGTGTCCTCTATTTTGAAAATCAAAATCTGGCCACCCGGCCTAACGTAAAGAACAAGATGAATAATTAACCTGGACATGTGATGAGCTGCTGTTCCCAGGGCTCTCCTTCCCAGAACACACAGGCCAAAGCAGAGCAGCACCAGAGCAGAGTCCTTCTCCGAGTCCAGTGGCTGTAGAGCAAAGGTCAGAGGTTAGAGGTCAGACTCCAGTCCACCTCAGGAGATTAATCTGCATTTCATACATGGTCAATGACGTGACACCTAAATATTCTGGCCAACTGCATTCATTTAAATGCATAAAAAGATACCAAATAGATATTACTTACGAAATTACTTTTGTAAATGTCAAAATATCATATGGTGCCACTGTCTGGCCAAGATTGGTAGTTTGAAAAAATCTTTAAAATGACTTTAAATCTATTTTAATGTATTTTCTGCCCTATTTTAGTTCTATTATAGTCCTTTAGAAGATTTCAAAGTATTTCTATTTTTATTTCCATCATAATATTTATGCAAACCTTGGCCGATGACGGACCTTTTCTGAAATATTATGCAGTAAAAACCCTATACATCATTGACCCACAAGTTAAAAAGTATGTTTATAGGAAACGTGGGAAGAGAGACGATACTGAAAAACCAATATTTCTCCTGAGAATCTGATTTATTGATCTATAATTCTCCATGTGTCCATGTGTGTGTTCATAGGTTAACTCTACATGTGACTGTGATGTGCTTTGTTTTATGGAAATATGGCTCATACTGTATATAGTTATGAGAAGTTCATGATTACACTTGGTTTTTTAAAGAAGGAAAATAAGGAACTTATAATCACATTACTTATTTCTATCCAATCACAAAACAGCAACTCAATATATACCAGATCAGCACTCGGGTATCGTGATAAAATCGAATCTGAACAATAGCACATGGTCCCCAGCGCTAACATTAACACTTCATTGTACATTTTTATCGTCTCTTTTCCAACAAACCTAAAGATGAGCAGTAACAGACAAAAGCCATCCAGTAGGAACGCACGGACCAGTGCTGTTCAACCCTCCTATTATCCTCAAATATTACTAACACATTATACCATTGGGGTCAAACTGACCCCAGGGATATTTGCCAACCGAAAATTATTTCAAGAAAATTGTTGACCAAGTGTTTGTGTCAGACACTTTGTTTATTTGTTGAATACATAAATACCTCCTTGATAATGAAACCTTAACCTGTTCTATAACACCACCATCAGGACAAACTTTTAGATTAAAATTAATTTATCTTTCACAGTTTTTATATCAAACTTCATCGATGACCACAACAGTATGAACCCTGTTGGTTGAGGTGATGATATTTCAGTTTTAGAATTAGTGTTTTAGTTAGTGTTTCTTGAAAATATTTCATCCAATTTTTTTTAATTTGGGGTGCACATTCGCTAAGTCTACCCTGCTGTTGAAGTGCGGAAAGGGACCACATTATATTTCAATTTTTGAAAGGGATTGTGTCTGCTGTAGGGTCAACACTCTCATTCTCATCAGATGTAAATGCCTCAAAATGTCTTTAACATAATCCTCCGTCTCAGACATATCCTCCTCGAGGCCACTTTTACTGTGAAAGAGCTGTTCCAAAATCTCATGAACAGTTAACCTTTTCCTCGAGCAGTGGTTTTAAATCTTTTCAGCCCTCGATCCAAAAACTAAAGGTTCCAGAGATCGGGGACCTTCACTGTAGCTGAAGGTGGTTGAACACAGACATGAACATTGAAGAACAGTCATGTGGAGACAGGGTCATCTCGAAGGGGGAATAAAGGGGAGAGATTTTTGGGGCTCATCCATAAAGTCAGCAAAATGATGGTCTATTGTTCTTTGAATATGTGATAACCACATTTATTTATTTATATGAATAACATCCACTGTATATAGAAAGTTTATTATTTTTGGAACACAGTTTATAGTCATTTTAAATCCTTGTTTTAATCAGAAATAAAATGAGTTAAAAGTGACCAAAGATGGCGGAAAAGCTGGTGAAATGGGATTTTAAAAACCATTAATTAAAAGTTGCAAATTAGAGTGTCAGAATACAGACGGAAAAAGTGGCAAAAAGGATTAAAAGTGTTAGGCAAAAATGGGGGGGGTGAAGTAAATTAAAAAGTAGGAACAATTAGTTTAAACACGCAAATAATGGGCATGACAATTTGTGAATGTGATTAAATTGGCCATAATAAGCATGAAATATGGTGAAAAGAGGTTAAAAGTGACAATAATGAGCCAAAATATGTGACATTAGGTGGGGGAAGTGGGGGAAAGGGTTTATAAGTGCAGAAAATGTCTTGAAATGCACAAAATGCATTAAAAAGAGCAAAAATATGGCAAAAAAAAGGTTATGAAAGTGAAAATGGTTAAAATATGTGAAGTTTAGTGCAGTTGCAAAAAAGGGGTAAAAATAAGCAAAAATGGGCCCAAATGGCAAGTGGCAACCCCATCCAATCCCCTGTCCTAGAGGACAATTTCTAGGGAGCGAGAGAGAGTGTGTGCAGATTGCAATACACACAGAGCTCAATGAGGAATGATTTGGATAAAGGGCTGCCATGTAAGCTTTTATTTATTTGCTCCTCCTTTAGTTTGCATGAACAACCAATGTCTTTATGGGAATATCTGCCCTCCACAGTGTGGGAAATATCAGTTCTACTTTGACAGGTGTGAATATTAGGCAGGGTTGGGGTCAATTATAATTGTAATCACGTAACTGAAAATTCATTAGAATTATGGCTTAATTATAACTGTAATTGTATTTTCAAAAATCTGTTGTTGTCGTGATCAAAATTAAATTGTAATTGAGTTCAGAAAATTCACTTAATTGTAATTACCATGAAAATTCTATAAAAATTGTCAATTATAACTTAACGCAAAATTGGGGAACCATGTTCCAGTTCTATATGTAGTTAATGATTAAAATATAAGTTTCATATCAAGTTCTCCCACATTTTACCATTAAAAAAAAAATTAATCGAGGGGTATAGTGACACAAAAAAGGCGAAGACACCGACAACAAAAATATTAAAACCTATATTTTCATTGATTATGAAGTCTAACAAGGTAACCAATAGATAGGAAATAAATTAGATCACAGATATTTGTTTGAAGCGTATTTTACAGCTGATTTAGGGCCTGTTATCCTTTGATAAAAGAAGAGGAAAATTAAGTTTTATGGGGTTGTTTATTTCAGACTCACTTGTGATTAATTGTAATTGAACACAATTAGTAATTGAGAATGTAATTAAAATTGATGAGGAAAAATGTAATTGTAAATTACTTGTAAAAAACGATGGTCAATAATTGTAATTGAACATGGAAAATTGAAGATGTAATTGGTCACACATACAGTACACACACACACACATTCATCCCCATAATGTGGGAAAGTTTCCATGAGAATACAGTCTAAGCAGGAGTTACCTTGGTCCTCCTAGAGTTGCAGTACTGGATCCAGCCCAGGTAGACCGCACAGAAGCTGTCCCTGGAGATGCCTGCAAGACGATGGTCGTAGTCCTCGTCAATGTTAGGATTAAAGGTGGGATCCAGATCCACGTAGTTCCTCTCCCCACATCCCCGAAGGCTATCCTTCATGGTCTCGTTAGCCAGCCACTCCTCCAGTTTAGGGGAGGCGATGACGTAGTAGATGATCCCCTGAGGTCAGAGAGGTTTGATCAACTCCACACCAATAGTGTGAGCTGCTCTTCAACGGTCCATTGTGAGCACACAAACCTTCACGTAGTAGGTGGTGAGGATGCGTCGCAGCTCAAACACCTGCAGCATGGGGGCGGCGCAGTTATCAGTGATGCTGTAGCCCTCCAGGACGTATTTGGTGACCAGAACCTCCCACGCCAGCCAACGCTGTCCGAAGGCGGCGTTGAAGGACAGGATGTGTGGGAGATGGCCCGGCTCACAGCAGCAGCAGCCCTCGTCCTCCTCCACCCCCTCAGTGATGGCTTCCACCTCCCTCTGCTGGCAGTAGGTTCCTGTGGGGTTCAGCAGGTTCATGTCATGTTATACAAGTCTACTCCTTTGCATCTACAGAGGTGAAAGTAATATATTACAAATACTTACGTTACTGTAATTGAGTTGCTTTTATGGGTACTTGTACTTTTCTAAATCAGTAATTTTACTTGTACTAAAGTACATTTTAAAAGAAGTAAAGTAATTTGTTACATTTCTACACCCAAATAATCAACACACATTGTCAAACTACAAAAAATGAAATGACTGGACAACTAGGCTTTACATGATCAGGATTTTTGGGCCGATCACTGATCCGATCATGTGAATTAAGGTTGGTTTTCTTTAGGTAACTACCAAATTCCTTCGGTACTACCCGAAACAGATTCACGGAAAATCAAACGGTACTATGTTTCAGGACCTAAACGCAGCCGTGTGACTATGAGGGAGTGGAAGAGTTAAAGAATTTAATGCAAGACCTGAACACAACATTGCACACACAAGAGCGTCATGGCTCTGCTTTTTAAAATGCAATGCAGACCGAGCACTAAACTTAGCTAAACCATTTAATTTAGCCCCTAAACAGCAAACTGTGTTGACTACAAGAGAGTTGGAGATGAAGCTGTGGAGGCAGACTACACTGGAACTATGTAACGCCTCCATCAGCATTAGTGGAGGAAAGATTCCTGACTGTGGCATCGCAAAACTTGCTTATAGTCCGTATTCACAGATGCACAGCGGAGGTGGGGCGCACACACACGTGCGCACTTGCGTGTCCACCATAACCCTGAAACGGACAGAAGTGGCTGGTATGAAAGCAAAAGTAAACAGGAGCACATCGCTCCGCTCTATGACTCCATTTTAATATGCTCGGGCTGAATAAACAAAACAAGCACATGCACGCGCACACACGCACACACACACACACACACACACACACACACAAAGAGCAGATGCTTTCAGAGCCAGTAGCCTGGGGAACTAGACTAGACTGGCTAAGCCGCTTCGCTCCACCCGATCAACATTTTTTCCGTTTGCTCATAGGTTTTCACCTTTGTGCACTAATGCAAGTGAAATAAAGCCGTGTCACGTAAAGCAAACAACTCTGGTGTAAATGACAGGGATAAAACAATGCAATGGGAGCATCTATAGAAAGTTTCATCACGACAATGACGTCACTGATCGATTGGCAAATTAAGACATTACAGCCGATCACATTAATTACATAAAATGCAAAATATCGGCCGATCCTATATAGCCGATCAGATTGCTGTAAAACCTATAGACAACAATCAAATTCATCAAATCATAGCCGACCAATCTGATTAAACATAATGTACAGCACCAAAACACCATTAAATGCAGATTATTTTTAGAGTTAATACATGTAGTTATACTTAAAGCCTTAAAATCTTATTATATTTTGAACTGAATTCATTGGTTTTATTCTATTTTAAAAAGAATGCTTTTATTTTATACAGATGCCTTTGAGGAAAAAAATATTAAGTTCCAACTGTACAAGATTTGGTCTCTTCCTTTTTAAGTTTATACATGAGATGTTGTTTACTGTATGTAAAGGAACTGTGGCAAAATTTATTCCAAAAAATAAATGTGGGGATGAAAGAAATTATTAACTTTTATTTTAAGTACTGTATAATTGAGCTACTTTATACTTGTACTTGAGTATTTTATGTATGACTTACTTGTACTTGTACTTGAGTACAATTCCAATCAATTAACAGTACTTCTACTTGAGTAGGATCTATCAGTACTCTTTACACCTCTGTGCATCTATTAGTTTCAGATAGAGATCAAAAAAAAAATGAAACAAACCAACAACAAATCCCAATGTTATGGAAAATAAACTGGATCACTTGGAGAAGGAGATAACAGCCAAACATTATGAGTTTAGGTAGATTCTTTAGATCCATTTACAAACAGAAAAAACAGAGGAACCAAAAAGTCAAGCCTATGATGGACCAGGTGAAATTATAATGAACAATTTGAGAAAGCAGCACAAACGTAGCACTGATCTATGGAACTAAATTCCTTAACAACGGTACAAATGTTTCATTGGTGAGGGTGAAATGGCAGCTCCGCCCACTTTGAATGGAATCGTTCACAGGTGAGACTTTTGCAGATGTTTTTGTTGTTTAAATGACAAGGCCTTGTAAGGACAGCAAAAGGAAACTCTAGGATTGAAACCAAAACAACTATTCAATGTTCATTTTACCTCAGTATTAATTCATTTTTATCAAAGTTTCCATCACATCAATGAGGCTCTGCCTTAATGTTGACTGCAAACGCCAGAAATGATTTGTTATTCTAATTATTATTTGTAAATTATTTTGAACAAACAAGGAGCTATTTATGAAGGTCGATATGTTGCAAAATGGGTGAGCATGTAGAATGTGATGTGAGCTTGTGTATAAAAAATCCACACACGTGAAATAAGTTTCATGTCAAACATGTGTGATCTGAATGTGAAATAACAGAAAAAATATTCACAAATGTGTCGACTAATATTGAGACAAATAAAATGACAATTGCAAACTTGCAAGCCAACATATATTTGCACGTTTTTTAATTACTTGTGTCAATGATCATTTACAACTACAACTCTCCAGTTACAACTTCTCGAATCTGCTGCTACAGAAACACAAACTACTTTTCTCACGTGAATCTGCGCTGCTTGAGTTTTGCAAAACACATTTTGCGAGACGTCTGTAGCAAAACAGCTTTGTGCTTTAGAAAAGACAGTTAAACCTTTTACGTGTGAAGCCAGCATTGCTGACACAAAGGGGATGAGTGTCACGCTAACCTCGTAGAAACTTTATTGGATCACATGATCTACAGCGAGACTGATGTCTCAGCAGGACGTTTCATGGTGGATTAAAGTCCTGATGAACAAGGACTTAATCACTTAAAAAAATATATTCTTGGATTCAACAAAGATAAGTGGCTTTTAAACTCTGGTTATTATATTATTTATTTCAGTGGTTATCAAACTTTTTAGGCTCAAATACCCCATTTCTGAATCCAAGAACTCCCTTTGTCTGACTACAACATTTTGTTTTGAAAACTATTTAAAAACAACTATAGAGCACAATGATGAAGGAACGAGTCATAACACACATTTTGAATAATCTCATTTTGTAATTAAGTGGAAAAAAATAGCATTAACAGATATTTATATATTTATTACTGCCTTTTAGCTTAATTAGATTTATATTTCACAAAGTATAATAATAAGAGATTGTGTGTTTTCATTAAAAAAAGAATAATACTTGAAAAAATTAGAAATCTATATTCTTTTTTTCAAAATATCAGGCGACCCCATTTAAACCCCAGTTGACCAAACATGGGGTCCCGACACCAAGGTTGGAAAACCCTGATTTAAGGGCACCGGAATAGATGTATTTCTACAGTTTTTATCCCATTCGATCACTTTATTTGTTAATTTCCCACTCTCATGACTCTTCATGACATCTCATGAATGAGACCATGTTACAGAGGGGGAGTCCTCCACGCCCCCTCTGCGCTTGCCTTAGGACAGTTTCCCGCCCATTGCTAATATGATAGCTGTGTTCATCGCCATGACAACTGTTGTGATGGTGATGAATATTATTTTATGGAGACGGTGTCTGTCCCCCGACCCAAATTTCACAATGATTTTAACATAAAACCAAATAAAAGAGCTATCAATTATAAAAATCTGAAAAACATTAAAATCTCAAATCTAGAAACACCAAAACATAAAACCATTAGATGTGCTCTATTAAATATTAGATCACTGAGATCCAAATCTCTACTAGTAAATGACCTTATCTCAGAAAATAACTTTGATTTATTCTGTTTAACTGAAACATGGCTGTATCAAGATGAATATGTTAGTTTAAATGAAGCCACTCCTCCCAGTCATTCCTCTCTCCTAATCTATCCTAAACCAAAGGCCAATTACACTTCCTTTGAAAGCCTGGTTCTAAATTTATCTCATACCGAATCAAAAACCTGCCAGCCAGTCTTATTTGCGATAATTTACCGTCCTCCAGGCCCTTATTCTGAATTTCTATCAGAATTCTCTGAGTTTATATCAAACTTAGTCCTCGGTTCTGATAAAATACTGATAGTAGGAAATTTTAATATCCATGTTGACAAAGATAGTGATAGCCTGAGCTCAGCCTTTATGTCCCTAATAAACTCAGTTGGCTTTTTTCAAACTATTAATGAAGCTACTCATCGTTTATATCATACTCTTGATCTTGTTCTAACATATGGCCTTGATATTAATGAACTAAACGTCTACCCTGAAAATCCTCTGCTATCAGATCACTTTTTAATATCTTTTAACATTATCCTAGAGGATCTCGCACTGTGCAATAAAATAGTTACGAGTAGAAATCTGTCCAATAGTGCTGTGGCTAAATTTAAAGAGGCCATTCCTGCTGCCTTAAACTCAGTGCACCATCCAATAAATAACTATGATATTAATTATAACCCCTCTCAACTGGATCTGCTTGTCGATAGCTCTGCTAGTCTACTAAAATCCACCTTGGACTCAATTGCCCCATTGAGGGAAAAAACTATTGAACGTCAGAGGAAAGCTCCGTGGTTTAGCTCTGAAACTCACACACTCAAACAAACAACCCGTAAATTAAAGAGAATGTGGCGCTCCAATAAAACAGAGGAGTCACGAATACTCTGGCAAGAAAGCCATAGTAAATACATGACAGCCTTACGACATAGTCGATCTACATAATATTCCTCACTAATTGAAGAAAATAAAAATAATCCGAGGTACCTTTTCAGCACTGTAGCCAGGCTAACACAAAGTCAGAGCTCTATTGAGCCCATGATTCCTCTAGCCCTCAGCTGTGAGGACTTTATGACATTTTTTAACGATAAAATTCATATGATTAGAGATAAAACTAGCCACTCCCTGCCTTCACCTGGGCCTGCTGTACCATTAAATGTAAATAGGACTAACCTAAACTGAATAACCAAGATGGCGCCGCGGATGGTTGCCTCGGTACTGCGCTCTCTCGTAGTTGTTGTGTTTTTCTTTATTTTTGTAGTTTATTGCTCCCCTTCTCTGGTCTCTTTCACCAGAGAAGAACTATTACAAGTTGGACAGTCCTCTGCTGATCTTTTTTACCGGTTCTCATTGAACCAGAAAGTTATGCGGAGATTCTCACCGGAGGAGCAGCCGCTCTCTATGGAATTTGCAGGAGACGCCGCAGACGCAGACGGGGTAAACGAGCAGGCGCGCTCGTAAAACTGAGGCAGCGGGGATTACGCACTGCGCTCCCATCCATTCACCTGGCAAATGTCCGCTCTCTGGCAAATAAAATGGATGAACTGCTACTCCTAAACACTAGAAACTCGGACTTTTGCAGATCCGCCGCCCTGTGTTTTACTGAAACCTGGCTCAGTGAACTCATCCCGGACAGCTCTCTACATCTACCGGACTTTCAGCTCCTCAGAGCGGACCGCGTAAAAGAGCTCTCTGGGAAGACGAGGGGCGGCGGAATATGCTTTTACATTAACCAAGGTTGGTGTACAGATGTCACAGTGTTGAAACAGACGTGTAGCCCTAATCTGGAGAGTTTTTTTTATAAACTGTAAACCGTTTTATTCTCCGCGGGAGTTCACCTCGTTTGTTATGGTCGGTGTTTACATCCCACCTCAGGCTTGTGTAACAGAGGCATTACAGCACCTGGCCGACCAGATAGCAGACGTGGAGAAACAACATCCAGACTCTTTGCTAATAATTCTCGGGGATTTTAGCAGAGCAAATCTAACCCACGAACTCCCTAAATACAGACAACATATAAAGTGCCCCACCAGGGGTGCTAACACACTGGACCACTGCTACACTGCAATAAAGGATTCATATCACTCTGTTCCCCGTGCAGCTTTGGGGCTCTCTGATCACTGTCTGATTCATCTCATCCCCACCTACAGGCATAAGTTTAAATCTGCTAAACCTGTAGTAAGGACTGTAAAGAAATGGACAGAGGAGTCAAAGCAGGAGTTACAGGACTGCTTTGACTGCACTGATTGGAGTGTTTTTGAAGCTGCATCAGATAACCTAGATGAACTGACTGACACTGTGACATCTTACATCAGCTTCTGTGAGGACATGTGTGTGCAGACCAAGACTTTCTGCACATACAACAACAACAAACCCTGGTTCACACCTCAACTCAGGATGCTGCGTCAGGCTAAGGAGGAAGCCTTCAGGAGTGGGGACTGGGTCCTGTTTAAGCAGGCCAAGTACACTCTATCCAGGGAGATCAAAGTAGCCAAGAGGTGCTACACTGAGAAGCTAAAACAAAGCTTCTCAAACAAAGTCCTTTCTGAAGTGTGGAAAGGCCTGCGTGAAGTCACCAACTACAGGAAACCCTCCCCCCACCCTACTGGTAACAAAAGACTGGCTGAAGACCTGAATAGCTTTTACTGCAGGTTTTCTCACCCACCCCCCAGCTCATTAGCATCAGCCCATCACCTGGACTCTGCCCTTCCTGCTCCCCCCACTTCCCCCCCTACCTCACCCTCTGACCCCCCACCTACCCTGAAGATCAATGAAAGAGATGTGTGCCAGCTATTGAAGAGACAAAAGATCAAAAAGGCTCCAGGACCAGACGGAGTATCTCCCTCCTGCCTGAAAGCCTGTGCTGAGCAGCTGGCCCCCATCTTCACACGGATCTTCAATACATCACTGGAGCTGTGTGAAGTACCATCCTGCTTCAAAAGCTCCAGCATCATCCCAGTCCCAAAGAAACCTGCCATCACAGGACTTAATGACTATCGACCCATTGCCCTGACGTCCGTAGTCATGAAGTCCTTTGAGAGGCTGGTACTGAGCCACCTGAAGTACATCACAGGACCCCTGCTGGACCCCCTGCAGTTTGCCTATCGGGCAAACAGGTCTGTCGAGGATGCAGTCAACATGGGACTGAACTACATCCTGCATCACCTCGACTCCCCAGGGACCTACGCTAGGATCCTGTTTGTGGATTTTAGCTCTGCGTTCAACACCATCATCCCGGACATCCTCGTGTGTATTCATTCACCCCTGGCCAATAAAGTTGATTCTGATTCTGATTCTGATTCTGACCTAAACTGTTTCACACATATAGGACTTCAGGAACTTAACTATATTATTTCATCCTCCAAACCATCGACCTGCCTTTCAGATCCGATCCCAACTAAGCTGTTTAAAGAAGTTGTTCCCCTAGTCTGCCCATCTTTGCTGGAGACAATAAATATATCCCTATCAATAGGCTACGTGCCACAGTCCTTTAAAGTAGCTGTAATCAAACCCCTTCTCAAAAAACCTACTCTTGATTCCAGCACTTTAGCAAACTACAGGCCTATATCTAATCTTCCTTTTATTTCAAAGATTCTTGAGAAAGTTGTGGCGGCTCAGCTCTGTGACTTCCTTCAAAACAACAACCTGTTCGAGGACTTCCAGTCAGGTTTTAAAGCTCAACACAGCACAGAGACTGCTTTAGTTAAAGAAACTAATGATCTACTCTGGGCTTCAGATGAAGGACGACTCTCAGTGCTGGTTTTATTAGATCTTAGTGCAGCTTTTGACACTATAGATCACTATATTCTACTAGAGAGATTAGAGGAATTACTTGGAATCACAGGGACTGCCCTAAACTGGTTTAAGTCCTACCTATCTGATAGGTACCAGTTTGTACACGTGAATAATAAGTCTTCTGTGTACACTAAAGTAAGCTACGGGGTTCCTCAGGGCTCTGTGATAGGTCCAATCTTCTTCTGTATCTATATGATCACCCTTGGTAATGTTATGAGAATATACTCTGTTAACTTTCACTGCTATGCTGATGATACCCAACTGTATGTATCAATGAAGCCAGGTGAGATAAATCAGCTACCTAAACTTGAGGCCTGTCTAAAGGACATTAGGGCCTGGATGGACCAAAATTTTCTTCTTCTTAACTCAGACAAGACTGAGGTCATTGTACTGGGCCCACGACACCTTAGAGAAACCTGTGCTAGCTTAACTGCCCTAGATGGCATTACTCTGGCACAAAGCACAACTGTTAGAAACCTTGGGGTTCTATTTGATCAGGATTTATCCTTCAACTCTCACATAAAACAAACTTCAAGAACTGCCTTCTTTCATCTCCGTAACATTGCTAAAATCAGATCTATCCTGTCTCAGGGCGACGCCGAAAAGCTAGTCCATGCTTTTGTTACCTCTAGACTGGATTATTGTAATTCTCTTTTAGCAGGCTGCCCGAGCAAGTCGCTTAAGACACTTCAGCTGGTTCAAAATGCTGCAGCACGTGTACTGACTAAAACTAGGAGAAGAGATCACATTACTCCTGTACTAGCCTCTCTGCATTGGCTTCCCATAAAATATAGAATAGAATTCAAGATTCTTCTTCTCACATATAAAGCCCTAAATGGACAGGCACCAGTCTATCTCAAGGAGCTTGTAGTGCCATACAATCCCCCCAGAACACTACGCTCTCAAAATGCTGGACTACTCGTTGTTCCATTCATCTCTAAAAGTAGTATAGGAGGAAGAGCTTTCAGTTATCAGGCCCCACTTCTCTGGAACCATCTACCAACCACGGTTCGGGGGGCAGACACCCTCTCTACCTTTAAGGTTAGGCTCAAAACATTCCTCTTTGGTAAAGCTTTTAGTTAGGAACCAGCTCATAGCTCATAGTTAAGATGCAATAGGCATAGACTGCCGGGGGGGTCTGGCATGCTCGGTTGGAGAGAGGTTGGAGAGGGCGTTAAGAGAGAGGTCATTTAGGTTAGAGAGGGACCGGAGAGGGTCCCATTCCTCTCTCAAACACTCCCTCTATGTCTGCTTCTTCCCTTGTGTGTTTGCTCCTGTACTCCTTCTGGCTTTTGTCTTGCAGGTCCGTGGGATCCTCAGTGTGGAGTTACAGAGTCTCAGCGGCTCTGTCTCCACCCTCTCCTCTGCACACACCCAACACAGCATAACGTGGATGGCTGTTCATCATAGGAATGGGATCCACACAAGGTTCCTGCTGCTTAACAGAAGGTTTTCCTTGCCGCCATTATGAATTCATGTTGGGTGTGGGATACATATGTATGTGTATATACGTATATATGCATATGTGTGTATCCATAAAATGAAGAGTCCATCCTTAAGACTGCTCTACTGTAAAGTGTCTTGAGATACCATTGGTTATGATTTGGCGCTATACAAATAAAAGATTGATTGATTGATTGATTGATTGATTGATTGATTGATTGATAGTGCCATCGCGTACCCCCATTTGAGAAACACTGATTATTAATTACAATTTGTTATCCAGCAGAGCAACTGGCAAATACATGTCATTTGGCTTTTTAGCTCTGACACCTATGGAGGACACGGAGTGCCACAATTAAATAAATAATTATTCATGAATTAAAAGTGTCAATAATTAATTAAAAGTGTCAATAATTAATTTAATCCATTTTACATTTCATTTTCAATCTTTAGAGTATGAAGTATAAATATTTCACTATTTATTTATTTATTTCATGGTCTGGTGTTGCAGCAGACCATCTCCCTTCGTCCAGATCCGTCCTTTGTTTCTTTGACTTTTTCTCCATAATGCATCTTTCTTTTCTTTCTTCTGCTTTCCCATGTAATGCTTTCACCTACGTCTCTGGTCTGGGTCGCAATTTTTACCTGCGGTAATGCACACACCTGATTGGTTGAGTCGTATCACGTGGGACGGCATAACTCACATGCATAATACCAGGAAATTCATTTTGTCTTCTTTTTTCAAATAATATGTTAAGGTTTCATTTATTCAGACAACTTTTTTCAGGAAATTTACTTTGAAGGGGTCACACCCAGAAAGAACTAATAAGGACACATCAAAGCGATAAGCAGACGCCTCTGAGGAAGCCTGACAGTTGGCAGTCGAAACATGTCAGGAGATCTAAGTAAATTAAACGCCTGCTTTCCTCTGACCTGCCACTGGGAGGGACATTCAAAAATTACCTTGATTATGGGCGGGGCTCCTGTAGCAGTTAAAACACGTCTATATTATAAAATCTCCAATGAACAATCTATGCTTTGCTAACTAGCTACTCATTACTCAATATTCACTCTTCTCTCAATCCAACCTACTCACCACAGTTTGTAGAACCAACAGGTGCCCCTTATATAAAAGGGGCGGAGCTAACGGTGCTTGTTTGTGACGCAAGATGGTCCCAAAACATCACATGATCTTGTTCTCAGCCAATAGTAATAATCAATTGTAATAGCCTGGTCTAAACCCATAGAGGGCAGTCACTCTGACATTTTACAACTAAATATGCCAAATTGAAATACTTTGACTAAAATGTTGAGAGTTGGACCAGGATCAATCAACAGCACTAATTCATACCAAAATACATTTGTATTCAGCAGAAAACCGTGGTTTTGGGTAGGGGTGTCCCGATCCGATATCGGTCCAATATCAGCCTGAAAACAAATATCGGATTCAAATTTCCGATTTTTTTTTTTCCAATTCATTTTTCATTTATTTTATTCAATTGTAGAATACTGTAGATAATATGTTGAAGTTTAAAATGTATGTAAACAATTGGTTAATAATAAATGGGTTAGTTTTTCTCATCCCTACTGTTGCTGACTATTGTTCTCTTAGTAACATCACTTGATAAAGCCTTTTCTAACATTCCACACTACAAAATAAGTAATAAAAGTATGTATGATTCGTGATGATATCGTATCAATATCGGGATTGGCCGATATGCAAGACTGTAATATCGGTATCGTATCGGAAATGAAAAAGTTGGACCAGGACATCCCTAGTTTTGGGGTTTAGTTACTCTTGAACATATTGCAATTGGTTTGAGCGTTCATTTTGGCTAGAACGCTACAGTAAAGACTGGAATAGAAAAGTGCTTCAATAAGTTTAATTAACAACTAATGTTTTGTCTGAAGGTTCAGACCCAGACTGCACCCAAGATCCAAAAACTTATCAGCCCTCAAATGCACCCTCCTCCTTTATAGAAGCAAGCACACATTATATGTAGTACTTTCGCTCTGCGCAGAACTAAAAAACAAACTACTAACCGTTCCAACACTTACCTCTGAACTCAAGCCCTCGGAGCTGAAAGGTTACCAGGCCATTACCGATCTCGATGAGATGCACCAGGGCGTTCAGGTAGTCCGAGGCCAGGATGAAACAATCCCCGGTGCCGAAGTTCCCCCAGCGGCCCAGTAGGAGGTCTCCACACAGGCTGTGCTGCAGGGAGCGGGTAAGGTGCTCGTAGAAAATGGAGTTCAGGTTGTTGTCATCAGAGCCTGAAGACGAAAACGCACAGGGAGAATCAAATAATGCACAGGATTCTTTCTCTATGTTCAAAGCAGGGTTGGGGTCAATTATAATTGTAATTGCATTATT
Source organism: Gouania willdenowi (assembly GCF_900634775.1). Taxonomy (NCBI): domain Eukaryota; kingdom Metazoa; phylum Chordata; class Actinopteri; order Blenniiformes; family Gobiesocidae; genus Gouania; species Gouania willdenowi. The sequence continues at coordinate 890,538 of NW_021145219.1, read as the reverse complement.
TATAATTACAATTATGGCATAATTGTAAATATAATTTTAAAAATTGTAATAATATATCGTAATTAAATTGTAATTGAATTTAGATAATTGACTTTGGAATTGTAATTTCCATGAAAATTCTATAAAAATCATAATTTAATGCAAAACTGGGGAACCATGTTACATTTCTATGTACAGTTCTACACAGTTAATTATTAAAATATGTTTCATATCAAGCTTTCCTACATTTTACCATTTTAATGAATTTAAATTTAGGGGTATAGTGAAAGAAAAAAAGGTTCAGACACCCACACCAAAAATATTAAAACCTTTATTTTGATTGATTAGGAATCCTAACAAGGAAACCAATAGATAGGAAATAAATTAGATGGATATTTGTTTTTAGTGTATTTTACAGCTGATTTAGGGCACAATAGCATAAGAGATGCTAACAGAAAGCTAACACAAGAGGAAGGTTAACTTTTATTAGGTTATTTATTTCAGGCTAAATAACTGTGATTGATTTTAATTGAACTTTAGTAATTGGGAACGTAATTGTAATTGACTTTCTGAGGATAAAAATAGTTGTAATTGAATTGTAAATGAAAAAAATGCTGGTCACTGTAATTGCAATTGAACATAGGTAATTGCAAACATAATTGTAACTGAAAATAGTAATTGACCTCAACCATGCTTGGAGAATCAGAATTAAAAAAAAAAAAACTTTATTTATCCCTGAAGGGTAATTAGAAAGGCAAAGAGAGGCATATTAAAAAAATTAATTGGAAAATAACAATAACAAAAACAGCACTAATAATAATAATTACAACAGACCATAATCTTCTCACCTGGGTTTCTGTCCAGCTGTGAGGCCAGCCGAGTGTTGGAGTGGTCCACTCGTTTAGTGCTGCGTGAACATTAGAAGTAAAGACATTAGGGGCAGAACACTATCCACGCTGTGCTGTCTTTCCTTCGCTATGTGCTCATACTTGTAATCTCTTTCCCAGAACCGAACAGGCCGAACGTAGGAGGTGATGAAGATGGCGCTGCCCAGGAATGGGTTGAGGGGAGTGGAGAAAACGGCTGACACCACAGCCTGGACGAACAGCATGGCGGAGTCTGGAGACGCTCGAGTCAAGGTTTCAAATCACCACAAATGCATCGATACAACTCGTTCAATATAAAAACCAAGTTTCCAGCAGTGGAAGGATACGAGGCACGGCGAAGGGCTGAGCGAAGGCGTGGAAGGCAGAGCCCCATGTAATCTGCCAGGGAGCGATGTAGGTGTAGACAAAGTGCAGCTTGTAGAACAGCTCCCACAGCTGTGAGGAACAACAGATAAAGAGCAAACGCATATAAATTGTGGTAACAGCAAACAGGTTTTATTCCCCTGAGTCCGAATATGTGCTTGGTTTTCAAACAGAGTCTGAAATTAACCCGCTGGAGGCTTTGGGAGCTAGGAGGTGGGGCATGGTGGTGGGCTCTCCAGTGATTGGCTCGAGTGCGCACATGACTGTGGTGTGCAGTGATTGGGTCTGGTGCGCACGTGACTGTGTTGGCTTCGGTTTTGGCTCTGGTTTTTATGAAATAATTTCTTAACGGTATCATTGCAGTCCAAATACACAGAGATAATTGAGGAACAGACATCTGCAGCAGATGCCTCTGAGGAGACTGGCAGTTGACAGTCGAAACATGTCAGAAGACCAAAAAAAAGGAAATATTTTAGAAAAACTAGTGAACAACAAATGAATATAATACACAGAGGCAAGCTCTAATGGCCTCATGCAAAGGATTTTCAATATTCACGAGTGGTGAAATAACCAGAAGTTTGGGTCTAAAATAAAACTGAAGAAGTTGCATAAACAAAGTTTGGTTTATTTCCCAAGAAAGAGCAATTTTTATACTATACATTAAAACAGAAATCAGATTTACATTCCCACATGCAGTTATGGCCCAATGAAAATAGTAAAAAAAAATGATTTTTTTTTCAAAATTTAAAAGACTTGTCAACTAGGATTGGGCATCGTTTGGATTTTAATGATTCTGATTCTCGATTTCGATTCCTGTTCCAAACGATTCTCGATTCAGATTCTTTGAGTTGTGCAGGTCAACAGGTCACACATTTCACAGGATATTTTTTTCATTTGAAAAGGTCTTTACACAGGCCATTTTTATTAATTCCCTTAGTTGATAGTTTAATATGGTTTCTGTACTGTAACTAGGGTATTCAATTACAAAGGTCCCAACTGTAACTGTAAAAGTGAAATTTGCTGAAATAAAACTACAAACAAGCTGTCAGCAGTCTAAAAAACAAAGAGCTACAGCCCAGGTAGATGTGAAATGAAATAAAACAAACTCAAACCCTGGAACAGTCATGTGACAAATCAATCAATAGTTCTTGTTGAGAATTATTATTATTATTCTGGATACAGTGGAAACAGAAACTAACCACTTTAAAAAGAAAATAGACTAATATAAGACCTCTTTACATGGAGTATAAGACAAAAGAGCAGTGGAAACTTTGGACATTTTTGAATCCTTAAATCTGTTGATTAAAGTAAAAGTGCCCCAAGTATTTTTCTTCTTTATGTACATATGTAAATTGTATATGACTGCAAATAATGTATATGTTTTAAATAAATGGGTAAATGTGTGAATTGTTTATATTGTAATTGTTGTATAGAGTGCACACATCAATACATTTAAAAAAAAAAAAAAGCAACAACTCCCGCGGTCATAAGGCAGCCCCTCCCCCTCTACAGAGAGACGGCAGCAGCAGAGGACTGTCCTATACTTCCTCATTTAGCGGGGCTAAATTAAAGCTTTTAACTTTTTGAATACGCCTACACTCTGGGTGAACTCACCCTTTAGTAACTACCTAAGTTGATCATTTAAACCGTAGAAGCAGCACTGTCTATGATACAGCCAGAGAAGAAGTAATCAGCGCTCTCTCTCTCTCACCTGTCAGCCTATGGTCAGCAGCTCCGCACGCACGCACGCACGCATGCCCCGGACCCACCCACCGATCCGTAGATAGCAGGACAGACCTACCAGGCAGCCGACGGCAACCGCAAGCACCGGAACAGCAAGCGCCGCCCCCCAGCAAACAGCATCATCTCAAAGCGCCCAGCAACCCTGCCCCAACCCCATTACAGACGCCAGCACCCCCCAGCGCGCCCACCCCCCCCACATCAGCGAAGCGGGCCGCCCCGGGCCCGCACACACCAAGGACAGCCCCCAAGGCGACCATGAGACGAGACAAGGATCAAGCCACACCCATAGGGAAAAGGCACCCCCACTAAGCAACAGGGAGCGGCCGGGCAGGAGAGAAGCCTGCACAGGCCCGCAGGGCACCACAATACAACGCCCTCTAAAGGGAGGTGGCCCCGGCCCCCCCGGCAAGAGAGGACACCATCAGCCGCCCAAGCAGGGCCATCCCGCCACCCACCAATCGACAAGCGGGCGAACCCAAGCACCCCCAGCCAGGTCCCGCCAACCCACACCAAGTGCCACCAGCAGAACCCCCCCCACGGAGGCCACCCCCGGCCACACACACGCCGACACGAGACACCCCCCCGACGCCAGCACAGTCCAGAGGACGGCGGGTCCCAGGCCACCCGCCAAAGGCAGCGCGGCGCCACACCGAACGGCAGCCAGCTCCTGGGTGGACGGCAGGAGAACGCCCCAACCAAAGACCCACCTCCAGGGAACCCCCGCCCCGGAACAGCGCCCACGGGGCCCGGCGCACCCAACCAACAGACCAACCACCCCCAACGCGGATCCGCCAAGGCAAAAAGTGTTAATCCAATCAAACTAAAAATGTACAGTGTGCTTATTGGATAATGAAGGAACAACTGGTAAAAAATTCAGAATTTTTTAAGACCGAAGTGCGTGGGATGTCCTGAAAATGTTTTGAAATGACATGGAATGACCCAATATGTTAATAACTTGGAGACTAACAATGTACTAACGACACACATTAGCTCGATGCTAAAAACCACTATGTGTTTTTCTCACCTTGCTGAATATGATAGACATGAGGAAAAGGTCGAGCAGCAGCGTCTCTGACAGGTGACGGTAGTCAAATTTGAAGAAGAGGACGGTGAAGAGGATGGTGATGTACTGGTAGGTGGGACTGCTGTAGGAGGAGCGAAGCAGCTTCAGACCAGCGATGGTGATCATCAGAGCGCCCACTCTGACAAACCAAACATGGACAGAGGAGGTCAGTGAGTGGACTGGCTTTGGCAGCTGGAGATCCATCAGTAGCACATCCCCTACTCTGTGTCCAGCCTCTTGGGGCTGGCCAGCTCCCTAGCGCTGCCACTCAGCTCGTTGAGGATGACCAGCGGGTAGAGGACGTTCTTTTCCACGAACAGCAGCCAAACATGAAACTTTTCAAACCACATGATGTGAGCCGCGTCTGATGGGAGAACACATAAGAGAATTGGCACAAAATTGGCTATCTAGCTATTAAAACAACCCCAGGCGTGAGATTCCCTCTATTCAGGGAGCCACTAAATCAGTGTTTTCCAACCTTGGGGTCGGAACCCCATGTGAGGTCGCCTAGAGCTTAAATGTGGTTGCCTGAAATTTCTAAAAAATTATGATAGATTTTTTTTAATTTTCTTTAATTATTATTTGTTCTCTTTTTTTATTAAAACAACACAATCTTAAACAACTGTATTTCTACACTTTTGACTTTCATTAAAATGCAGTAAAAAAAAAAAAAAAAAATTATATCTGAGCTCAAACATGATCAAAATTTAATTCTAGAAAAAAATGTCTTTGGGTAGCCAGAAATTCTTGTTATTAAAATTGGGTCACAATCCAAAAAGGTTGGGAACCACTGCACTAAACACGGTTTCTTTTAACTTATATACAAAATGAGAATTTTTAAAATGTGTTATTACATATTCATTCCATCATTATGTTCTATATATTGTTTTTTCATAAAGGGGGTACATGGATTCAGAAATAAGAGAAAGGGGGTACATGAGCTAAAAAAGTTTGAGAATCACTGATTTAAACAACAGATTTCAGTATGTAGAAATGAATGGTATAAAATCACAACAAAAAATATTATCTTGTTGAATTCCACAAGGCTCAGTTTTGGGGCCTAAGCAGTTTATAATATATTCAAATGAAATTTGCAGTGTCCCAATATTCAAAACTAATTATATTTGCTGACGACACAATCATTTTTGTTTTGGACAAGATATTAATAATTCAATTTCATTAGTAGAAAACAAATTGAAAAAATTAGAAAAATGGTTTAAAAAAGCAAACTTTCCTTAAATGAAAAGAAAACAAAATGGATGTGTTTTGGATAGTGGAGGACAGATTAAACTTTGAAATTGAGTCTGAATGGAACAGAAATTGATTGTGTCTATGAGAACAAGTCATCATAGATCATGAGCTTTGCCGGAAGCCGCACATAGAACATATTAGCAATAAAATATCTAAAACTATTGGCATTCTACATAGAACAAAACAAACTGTTTAAAAAAATCTAGAACAATAAAACATATGAATATAGTAAGGTTAAAAGTGTTAGAGATTGTGTTACGAGCAAGAAATAAAAGGTAATATATATTGGGTAATATATCAATTATTAAACAAAGAAAAGGAAAATATAATTTAAGAGGGGTTTATATTTTTGAACAAAGTCAATTTAGAATAAATATTAAAAGAAGATGCATTTCTGTTTACGGTGTTAAAGTTTGGAATGAACTTGAGGATTCGGTATGTTCAAAAAATATTTTAAAAACAAAATGTTTTGCACCTTTTTGAAACCCAAGTTGGTAAGCTGATGAATAGCTCTGTTATTGATTTGTTTCTATTGTGTTCTTCATATAATGCTGTTTGGGGATGGGCTCCGATAATCAGTTACTGCTTCAGCCCATTCCATTTATGGTTGTTTAAAATAATGTTTATTCTTTGAATTGCATATGTTGGATGACAGCCAAGAACCAATAACTACTAATCGTTTCATGGTCACAGTCAGACACCAGCTCAGCATTTCACCTGAAATAATTTACCTCTCACTTCAAACTGGTAGTACTCCTTGGTTTTGAGCAGAGGGTGAGAGAAGCAGTACCAGGGCAGTTGCTTTCGGACTTGAGGCAGCAGGTAGTGGGTGAGCAGTCCCACAGCTCCCAGCAGGGCATACAGCACGTAACTGAGGAAAGGCTAAGAGGACAGCCACGTTAGAAACCACACATGATTTCATTCTTCATATTCAGTGCTGGGCTCTGTGAACACTGGGAAATCATAATTTCCTTTAAAATATATGAAATCTATTATTCACAAATCCATAGAATGTTCCATTCCATCACTGCAGAAAGCACTGAATGTTACCTTTGTGCATGGGCAGCTCCAGTATGCATATTAACAGAGGTCAAAAAAGTACTGATAAATCCTACTCAAGTAGAAGTACTGTTACTTCTTATCGATTCGATTCCTTGCCTATTCTCTGATTGATTCTCATTGGGTGAGGGAATGAAATGATACAAATAGATTTGTTTGCTTTAACTCTTTATTACATTATCTTTGTCTCTTTAATTTCCTGCAGGGATATCTCTCCCCTAGTTGTTACATGTGACGTCATCATCCGTGTGTGAACCAGTGTGAAAGAGCAAACTAAAAACAACGATCAGCACCACTGATTACTAGTTATGAGGACATAAACTGGCGATGAGGTGTGTTCTTGCTGAAGTTTGTCATTTTAGGGAGAAAACTCTGTGCAAGAAGCAACTTTTGTGCAAGTGTACAGAACCCGGAAGTGACTAGCGTAGCAACAGAGACGCTACAAGCACAGCACGGAGGACAGCACAGCTGTGGGTGGAGGAGGTGGATTCTCCGCAATGGACAGCAAACAACTATATGGTGGAAGGAGCTTGACTTGGTGCGAGCATAAACACACAATATACATGAGCTGGGGGAGTTGATTGTTACGTATTTGCGACGTAAGAGGAACCAATATGTGGAATTGACAGCGAAGCAAACAAACGATTCCTAGGAATTGGATTACTGGGAGCCGGTTCTCAGAAAGAACCGGTTTATGATTCCCATTCCTAAGTACAAGTATAACTAAGTCATACATAAAATACTCAAGTATAAGTAAAATGTAGCTGAAATAAATAGTATTCAAAGTAAATGTTACGAGTTACTCTCACCCCCCACGTTTATTTTTGGTAATAAATCTTGCCAAGGTTCCCTTGCATACAGTAAACACATCATGTATAAACTTAAAAAATAAGAGACCAAATCTTACACAATTAGAACTTAATATATTTTTAATAAAACATTCTCAGGCTCTAAGTATAGTTACATTTATCAACTCTAGAACTGAGAAAATAACCTCCATTCAATGCTGTTTTGCTGCAGTGCGTTACGTTTAATCTGATTGGTCGGCTATGATGTGATGCTTTTCAATGTTTTCTGGTCATTTAATTTTTTGTAGTTTTTTGTAGTTTCAATTTCGATCATTTTAAAACAAAAAATAATAATTTACTCAGTAACAGGTGGGTGTAACAAATTACTTCACTTCTTTTAAGACGTACTTAGGTACAAGTAAAATGACTGTTTCAGAAATATACTCAAAAAAGTACAAATACCCATAAAAGCAACTCAATTACTCTAAACGTAGGTACGTGTAAACTGTTACTTTCAACACTGGTGGGAAGTTAAGAAATACAAATTTAGTCATCGAAAACTAAATGCAATGACTAAAATATGACTAAAACTACATGCTTTTTCATCAGAGGACAGAAACCAACTCCCTGTGTGTACCTGCAGCACTATGAAGACGGTGCTAACGTGGATGGCGAAGTAGAGGACGGCGATGACCACGCAGACGATCAGGTCCGACTGCAGACGTTCATTCTGCCCACGTTAGAGGACATGTTATGACTGGGATCAGGGACTGAAGCAAAGAAACTCACACTGGGAACTCACCACTGAAGCCCGGAGCTTCTCTGGTAGCGGGTCCTGCACTTCTGATAAAGGGTCCTCTGGGTTTTTGTCTTTTAAATTTGGCAAAAGTTTGGATTGGATCAGCGAGCTGTGAAAATCACAACAAAAAAAAAAGAGAAAAGAAACACAGTTGGAACTGGTTTGAAAAGTGAAATATGACTACTTATATTTCATAAAAAGTGCATCATCGGGCAAGGTTTGCGTGAATATTATGAAGGAAATAAAAATAAAAATTCTTTGAAATCTTATACAGGACTATAATAGAACTAAAATAGAGCAGAGAATACATTTAAATAAATTTAGAGTAATTTCTAAGATATTTTCACGACAGCAGTCATGGCTGTCGCACCACAGGATATATGGAATACCCTGAAGTCATTTAGTAAGTAAAAAAAAATAAATCAGAATGAGAAACTTTTTATAAATTTAAACCTTTTTTTAAACTAAAAGAATATTAAGGTGTCACATACGTATATAGCATATATGAAGCCCCAAACACCATCAGTAAAAAAATAAGAGGTAATCCAAAATAATCACAAATATGTGATTGTATCGGAGAATCACGTGATCAACATTCATGTCAGCATTAGAATAAAGACCAATCAGAGCATTAACACAGAGTTTGTGTTTTTGGATTTATTTTGTGCATTTTTGTTGACTTTGTATATTTTTTGCTCATTTGCATGTTTTTCTTGTTGTTTTGTGTGTTTCTGGAATCATTTGGTGATATTTTCCTGTTATGAATTTGTAGTCGTCTTGAGTGTTTATGGAGTGATTGTGTATATTTGTGTACATTTTGCTTTTCTTTTATTATTTCCTTTACTATTAAAAGCTTTGGCAACAAATTTCATTATTGATTTGTTGCGTCGTGGGATTTGTCACTGACCTTGATGCAGAGCTGTTTGATTCACCTGCAGAACTGTGTGCGCGCGCAGTGTTTGTGTGCGCACAAGTGTTATTGTGTGTTTGAGTGTGTGCGCACGAGTGTTTGTGTGCACGCGCACACACAAACACACATGTGCGCCAGTGTCTGTGTAGAACTTGAGTGCGTGTGCATTTGTGTGTGCGTGAAAAATACTTTTATTCCAGTTTCATCAGCAGGGTTTAAATGTGCTTTATAGATAAACTGTGTTTTTAAAAAAAAACTGATCAAACAATTTATTTATAATTATATATCGATTATAATTGATAGTTGCAGCTCTATCGTTCTGTGTAAATTTGTGCGTTTTATCACCCAGGCTCACCAGTTCAAAGCAGTTAGATGAGGACACTTTGTGTGGGTGTGATTAGCAGCAGATGTTTAACATACACACTGACACCATGGCATGCGTTCTACAGAGTCTATGTGAACTTACAGCAGTGCAGACGGGTCGCTGCTCTGCCGGCTCAGATGGTAGGAAACAGCCACCAAGAGGCCACAGAACACAGAGAACAGCACAGGGATGTGATGAGGCTCCCACGTCTCCTACAGTACACACAAGCACAGAACATGTTCACCAGTGGCGCTGGTACATTTTTCTCCAGTAAGTAAATAAGTCATATTTATTTATATAGCATCTTTCACAGACAGATAAGTCACAAAGTTCTTTACATATCAGATCATTCACACTCACATTCACACACCAATGGGACAGAGCTGCCATGCAAGGCGCTAGTCGACCAATGGGGGGCTACAACTCCAAAATAAACAAACAAAAAAAAGGGTTTGTGCAGCTTTGAACAAATAAGGAAGGAACATTGCAGTCACAAGATTGCTTTAAAACTAACCACATTTATTGCCACAGAACCCATAAACAAGCCAGAAAAATGTAGTTTACACAATAGAGTGAGTGAATGTGTGTCAAGGTTAATATACTTTTTGAAATTTTATTTTTTCATTTTTTGTTTTAGTTAGTTTAACAAGTAATTAAATAAAAACGGGGGTGACAAAGGAAGTGGTAAACGAATATATATTATTTAAGACCTGACAAAATATAATTTATCACAGTTACTTTGTTCCTAGTTTGTTCATGTTTCATTGCCTTATCTGTTAAAAGTCTTTTAAAAAGGTCAGTTAGCCAGACCTTAATTCTGTCAGAGACTTCAATGAATGATTTCATTTCTCTTTCTCCATTTTAATTGTCTTTCTATTGTCTCCAACTCCCACAGCTTCACCTGTCAATCAGATACTTTATGACGGACGACTGGGACGCCAGCCCCTCCCATGGTGGGAGGTGGTGTTGTGAAACTGAGCGGCTGCATTCAACTCTGAGCGCAGAGATGTGCGCCCCAAGACAGCCTAATAGCTTGTATTGAAGAGGAGCTACTGAGCATGTACAACTTTTAACGAGAGTGAATGAGTAAAGATTAGTGCGCCCCAAAGCAGAAATACGTTACCATTCAGACACAGATGAACCAAATAACTTTACTAATCAATATCTATTAGTTTTATTTTATGTTCAATATCTATTAGTTTTATTTTAGTTTATAGTTCATCTTAATTCAATTTAATTTTATTTCTAATTAAAATTTAATGCAATGTTAATTTTATTTCTAATTAAAATTTAATGCAATGTTAATTTTATTTCAAATTAAAATTTAATGCAATGTTAATTTTAATTGAATTCTAATAAAAATTTTATGAAATCTTAATTTAATTCTAATTTAAATTAATTTCATTTTAATTTAATCACAAGTGAAATTAATTTTATTCTAATTTGAATTTAATTTTAACTTAATGATTTAAATTTGATTTTGTTTAAGTTTAAATTTTATTTCAATTACATTTTAACTTAATTTTAATTTAATTATTTAAATTTAATTTAGTTTTAGTTTAAGTTTAAGTTTAATTTAAATTAAATTTAACTCAAATTTATTACATTCAATTTAATTTTAAATTAAATTTAACTCAAATTTATTACATTAATTCAATTTAATTGTAATACAAAAAACAGAAAAATTACTGTATGATGCTTCACTAGAAATTAAAAATATCTTGAATCATGTTGCAAATGAACTCTCCACCTTGCAGTATCCCTGTGCACTCAAACGAGCTGAAGTCCTTCACGTGTACAGATTTAATGTGAATAACGTACCTTTAACGCTCCGTAGCAGAAACCATAGAGCAGAGCGACGGTGACGAGGCTGCGCAGGACGCTGTATAGCGCTGACAGGAGGCTGGTGGAGGCTGCAAAGGCGAGAAAAAGTCAACGTTGGTCATTTATCAACGGAAAGTTTTTCCGATGGTGCCCACGGCTGACTCACCGTTGCCCCCAAAAACGTGGATGTCCAGCTGCTCGAAGAGGTACATGACGAATGTGTTGACTTGAGGAAGCAGGCCCACAAAGAAGATGATGGGGAAACACAGAGTGAAGACTGCAAAGACACAGGCAGGAGTCTTACACACTGGAAGCTATTTTTAAAGGGGCAGTATTGTGAAAAAAAAATCACTTTATAATGCTACAGTGATATACATCCCTTTAGCCTCATTCAGAGGGCCAAAGTTGAAAAAGTTCTGTTTCCTCCCTCCCTTGCTATTCCTTCAAACGGGAGACTTAGATTTTTCTCGCATTATGACGTCACATCCCGTAAACTCCTCCTCCCACCCTATATGTGAGAATGTGAGCTCCACCCTCTTAAACTACCTCACAGGTCAAACTAACACTGCGATTTAATATAAAATATACATCATACAGTACTTTATTGTCATATACAGTATGTAAAGCTATATACACAAAATGTGTTCTCTGCATTTAACCCCTCCCTGAGGAGCAGTGGGCAGCCATGGTGTAGCGCCCAGGGATGAGTTCCACTTTTAGTAGCCGTAATACCGCCTCGTATTGCTTTTGACATAATCTGACGTGTTTGTGACACAATGCGATGCAGCGGTTGGACAAAACAAATGATTATCACCTTAAATGTACTATTCCTGTAGTTAATAGAGATGAAGAGGAGAAGAAAGTTGCTTAGCAGCACAACACTCAGCTGACTGACTCTGCTGCTGCTACACGTACACACACACACCCTGAAACAGCGCAGAGACAGACTCACAATAAAAATAGCCGCTTAAATATCCATGTGTTTTACTGTAATGTGCCATTTTTTAGCTGAAAACTGCACTGTACGACAAATCTACTTTGTTATTCAGGAAACAATGAATGTAGTCATATATTATTCAGTCTCTACTTTATTTTTAAGTGCAGTTCCACTGGTTTTGTTTTTTAAAACATGTACTAAATGGTTTAGAAAACAAGGTTCCTACAGGTTCAGTCACATTAACTTCAAGACTTTTTAAGAATGATTAATGCCATTTGAAATGAAATTTTAGACCAACTTCACAGTAAACACAATTGGGGAGAAAAAAATGTCACATCAATTACATAGAGTTAGGGTCCATTTTTTCCAGTGTCTAGTACAGCCGTGAAACTGGTGGCCCTCAAAGTGAACACACAAAAAAAAACAAACTAATATAATAAAAATCACTCAAAAGACACAAGTTGACTACAAAAATAGCCAGAAATCTATGAAACAACAAAAAAAAAAACATTAAAAAAGCCATGAAGAAAAATCTTCGTTGAATAGGTATACAGTATATTGTGTGTTGAAAGTTGCTACAAGCATGACGTGCATCTGCACAGAGTCCAGCTGAAAACACGTTACTGTTTTGTAGTTGGTTCCGCCATCATGACAGCATGATGTTACAATAAATTATTATTTCTTTAAACCAATGTTACCATTTATTTTGAAATATGAGACTAATTACAATCATAAAATCATACTTATTATGTGTTAAAATGTAAGATTTCTGAATAATTGTTTTAAGACATTTAATGTGAATTACAGCTTTATTTTTAGATTTATGAATTGAATGCCTTTTAAGACTTTTTAAGGAAACGCACGCACGCACATGCACACGCACACGCACACACACTTTCATAATCATTTCACTAAATCAATAACCATTACCTTGAAGATATAACCTAAATTATATGAAGCATTATGTCTTACTGACTACAAGTACTGACTTTTACTGTAATTGAGTTGCTTTTATTGGTACTTGTACTTTTTTGAGTATATTTCTAAATCAGTAATTTTACTTAAGTACGTGTTAAAACAAGCAAAGTAGTTTGTTACATTTTTACATCCAACTGTTACTGAGTAAAGTATTATTTTTTGTTTTAAAAGTATCAACAGACATTGTGAAACTACAAAAAATGAATGATCATGCAACAATCAAATGCATCACATCACAGCCGACCAATCATATTAAAAGTAATGCACGGCACCAAAACAGCATTGAATGGAGGTTATTTTCTCAGAACATCACCAGAAGAAGAACTAGCTACTGCTGCTTATGTGGACTGAAGTTAACCACGGACGATATAGGAGACGATCCAGAGAAATCACTACAAGAGAGAGATGAATGGATGATGATGATGCATCTTTGACATATTTGCATTTAAATATAGGAAAGCTGACAGTATCATAATGTAATGTAAACTTTGCCTGAAGCCTACCCAAGCAAATGGATGTTGCAGTGTTCAGGACTTCTGCGTCAAACATGGGTAAAAATGTAAAGGTAAGAAGCATTCACTGCTAATGTTGAGCAAAAACTGTATAGACCCACTCCCAGGATTACAACATCGTGTTGTTAAAACTAGACGATGAGTTACGTTTCTTAATGTACACAGAAAGTTTAAACAGAAACAAACGTAATATTGCTTTATTCCAGGCAACCAGACTCCATTAGAAAAACATTAATTTTGGGGGAGGGTTGGGGTCAATTACATTTTGCAGTTACAATTATGTTTTCAATTACAGTTCAATTAGGATTACGGTAACCTGCATTTTTTCCAATAACAATATAATTACAATTATTTTAACCTCAGAAAGTCAACTGCAATTACGTTGTCAATTACTAAAGTTCAATTGCAATTAATAAGTACTGAGCCTGAAGTAAATAACCTAATAAAAGTAAATCTCCCTCTTGTGTTAGCTTTCTGTTAGCATCTCTTATGATAACGGGTCCTAAATCAGCTGTAAAATACACTAAAAACAATTATCCATCATCTAATTTCTTTCCTATCTATTGGTTACTTTGTAGGCTTCCTAATCAATGAAAATACAGGTTTTAATATTTTTTAAATGGTAAAATGTGGGAAAGCTTGATATGAAACACATTTAAATAACTGTTTACATATGTGTAGAACTGTACATAAAAATGTAATATGGTTCCCCAGTTTTGCGGAAAATTAAAATTTGACCGTAATTATAGAATTTTCAGGGCAATTACAATTACAAAATCAAATATCTAAACTCAAACACAATTTAATCACGATTACAAATGCAACAGATTTTTAAAATTACAAGTATAACTAGAATATTTCCATTTCCTGAAGAAAATGCAAGTAAGGATGCATGTGCTGACCCGCGTTGCACTGCTTTAGCTTAGTTTTAGCATTAGATAGCAATAGCATGAATTTGCATTCGCACAAGCTAGTATTAACTAACATTTGCATTAACTTGCATTAGTTTGCAAACGCTAACATTAGAATTAACTTTCATTAGCATTATCTAGCATTAACATTAACCTAGCATTAACATTAGCCTAGCAATAACGTTAAGCTAGCATTAGCCTAGTATTAGTATAGCATTAGCATTAATGCTAATCTATCTTTAGCATTCGCCTAGCATCAGCATTTACCTAGCATTTGCATTAACCTAGCATTAGCGCTAATCTAGCACTAGCTAAGCATTAACCTAGCAATAGCTGAACATTGGCAATACAGTTGAAAAAGGTTAAAAAGGTTGAAAAAAGTTACAAAAGGTTCAAAAAAATTTAAAAAAGTGAAAAAAGTGGAAATGGGTTGAAGGTAGTAGTTGAACATGTTAAAGGTTGAATGGTTTGAATCAGTTGAAGAATGGCTAGGGATAACGGGGTTAAAAGTTAAAAAGGTGAAATTTCCAATAGAAATGAATGGGAAAGAAGAAATGTAATAAGTCAAAAAGTTTAAAAGTACAAGCATAAATCTCAGGAAGTTTCTAAACAGTTTGATATCTTATTTGTCAAAATCAGGCAAAAGGGTGTAGGAGGAGCTAATGCAGATGGAAAAAACACCCAGATAACAATAGTGAGGAATGATGCCTCGTGTATCCTCACTATTGTTATCCGGCCATGATTGTACCCTGGGGGTACCCGTACCCCACTTTGGGAACCTAGACAATAGAACACACGGGGGGATACGAACCTATGATGAGGTCCCTGGCCGAGGTGAGCACGAGGGAGCTGGTGAGAGCCACTCCGTACAGAGTGAAACGAGACGAGGTGATCCTCAGGCTGCTGTGGTGGAGCAACCACACCAGGCCACAGCACAGGCAGAAGTAGACGGGCCGACTGTACGCAATGATGCGGTTATGACCCTGCAGAGCACAAACAGTCATCAATGCATTCATCAATATACACATCTAATCTACCTATAAAAGCAAGGGAGGTCTGTGTGTGTGTGTGTGTGTGTGTGTGTGTGTGTGTGTGTGTGTGTGTGTGTGTGTGTGTGTGTGTGTGTGTGTGTGTGTGGAGCAAATATCTCCCAGACGAGGTGCGAGTTCGACCTGAAACTTAATCAACGGGTTCCAAATACCCCAAGTGTGTGTATCTGTTATTTTGGAGTAATTTGGTCATTTCAAAATGTTTATTTTAATTTTATTTCACTTCTGGACGGCCCCAAAATGAAACCTATTCAGCCCCCTCGCACGAGCTCCCGTGGACTTCTCTTTTCTCTTTTGAGGAAAAATACTTTTTTACTGTTCTTTATTTGGTGATAACATTTTTGAAACATTTATTTTCATGTTAGTTTGACCGTACGCTATTTAGATCGGACAGACCTCACCCGGAAGTTATTGACGGCAATGGCTGCTGTGTTGAAAGCTGCACATTTCTCAGCAGCGCACGTGTATGAGAGAGAACCAACGGAGGAGATTTGTGTCTAAGGTAGAGAGTCACAGAGTCTCTCATAAACAGAAAAATACACCAAACAACAAAAATATGAAAAATATTTATCCAAAAAGTACACAAAATGACAACAGAAATGCATTAAAATATACAAAAAGGCTCCAAAAATACACAGGATTACTCCAAAAAACACGCATTACAGAAAAATACACCAAACAACAACAAACATGAAAATGACTCAAAATACACAAAACTAAATATTTATAAAAAATACACAAAATAACAACAGAAATGCACAAAACTACACTAAAAAAGATACAAAAAGATTCCAGAATCACACTGCAATGGCAACAAAAAACAATAATTATACAAAAAATGCACAAAGACAACATAGAGAAAAATACACATGACTCCAAAAACATACATTACAGAAAAATACATCAAAGAAAAAAAATATAAAAATGAGTAACAAAAACAAAAATTATACAAAAAATACACAAAAACAAAACAGAAAGATACAAAAATACGCAATTATAGCCCTTATGCTCCCACATTAATGCATACTTCCGACGGGCACTGTACTAGTCTAACTAAAAAGCAAGGGACGTCTGTGTGGATGCGTGTGTGTGGAGCAAATATCTCCCCGACGCGGTGCGAGTTCGACCTGAAACTTAGTCAACGGGTTCCAAATACCCCAAGTGTGTGTATCTGTTATTTTGGAGTGATTTGGTCATTTCAAAAAGTTTATTTTCATTTTATTTCACTTCTGGACGGCAGCTTTTGACCGCATAGTGTAAGGGGGCACTAGCACACTATATGTTGAGAGACGACTTCAATCCATCTTGATCACAGTTGATTCGCCTTCCGGTATCCATTTTGATGGCGAAACAGATGAACAGTGATCAACTGCGACATCTAAAAAAAAAAAAAAATCTATCGGCATCCACGTTAATCAATCTTATTTTAGAGTAATTTGGTGTTGCAAAACGATATTTTATAATTACGGCTCCATCAGTAAGAGCGCAGTGTTGACCGCGCTACTGCCGGTTCCGGGTTCATAAAGTCACGGTGTTGCAGTTTGTTGGGGTTAAAAAAAAAAAGGTCAATATTAAAAATGTTTTGTACCACTAAATGTCATTTAAGTTAATATTTCATAGTTATTTAATATTATTCCCGTGATTCCAAACTTCCTTTAAATCTTGGGTCACGAACTCACAACGTTTTTGTGAACGTAAGGGTCCACAACACAGCTCCACTATGATTATTGTTTCTGGACGTACTATTCTGGTAAGTAAACATGCATTTTTATCCGTGAATACAGCATTATAAATGCTCATATTTACACCACATAAGCAAAACAAAAACACGTGAGGATTTTACTCCGGAGCAGAGCATCACATGCTGCAGCAGTCAAGTCATTTATAGCGCACAGGGAAAATCCCCGGAAAAACATGCAAAGTCCGTGTTAACATGCACATAGTTCTAATGTCGGCAGTTAAGAAAGTTAAGCTAAGCTAAAGCTTATCACATGGTGCTCGAGGTAATACACCTAGACGCTGCATCCAAAGAAGGAGAGATGAATGATGTGACTACATATTAGTCTTTCTTATTATTGTTTTAGCTTATAGTTACAGGTATTCTCATTGTATTATTGATATTACCTTGATATTTTATACTGGTTTTTTTATTATTGTATTATAGTTACTGGACTATCATTATATTTTATTGCTATTATTATAACTATTACTACTTCTACTATTAATATTATACCCCTATCTAATTGTACTACTACTTTATTATTGTTATTCTTATATTCTTATTTATTATTTTTATAACCATTACTATTACTACTTTCACTATTAATATTATATCTCTATCTAATTGTACTACTACTGTATTGTTGTTATTCTTCTTATATTATTCTTTGTTTATTATTCTTTTATCTTATAGTTCCTGGTATTCTCATTGTATTATTATTATTATTGCTATTACCTTATTATTTTATGTTTATTATTGTTTTTATTATTGTATTACAGTTACTGGATTCTCTTTGTTATTTTGTTATTGCCATTATTATTATTATTATTATTATTGTATAATTGTACTACTACTGTATTAATGTTATAGGCATTATTATGACCATTATATTTTAAAACTCCTTTTTAATTATTAATATTTTATATTATAGTTACTGGTATTCTCATTGTATTATTAGCATTGCTATATTATCATCATATTACAAAATCATTATTTAATATTTTCTTTATTGTTTTTTATCGTATTATTGTTACTAGATTCTTATTTTATTACTTTGTTATTGCTATTATTACTATTATTATTATTATTATTATTATTATTATTATTATTATTATTATTATCATTATAACCATTACTATTACTATTTTCGCTAATACTATTATATTCGTATCATCATCTTTATTATTATCAGGGCTCTACACAAACTTATCCAGTGGTGGCACTGGACTTTCTCTGTTGGTCGAGGGGGTGTACAGTATAGCCATGCATGCTGATGAATAGTTGATTTAACTGACGTACTGTGGTTTTGTATGAGGTAAAGATTGACAGCGACTCAAGATGTATTTGCAAAATGTTTTAGCGTCAATGTTAAGTTTTTCTGTAACAAGCAGTGGCTGAAGTAATTATAATAATAATAATAATGGGTCCACAACACGGCTCCACTATGATTGTTTGTTCTGCGCAAGGGTGAGTCTTTCTTATATTATTCTATGTGCTAAGAAAGATGCTAGCAGCTACAATGTAAACACACACACAGCTGATGCACGTTCGTGCACTACAACGAGATGAAAATACTGAACTCACACAGAGCCGTTTAGAGAGTTGCAACTTTGGTGTTGCAAAACGTTTATTTTTCGTGGTACTTCTGTGTCTCTCTTAACAACCTGCAACGGATTATGTGCAAGACGTGCGCGAGAGATAACGCATGGAGGAGATGGATGGAGAGACACACACACAGTATTTATAATAAAAATATACTAAATGAGTAAAATAAAACAAAAAATAAACAATATTTATACAAAAAATACACCAAATGACTCCAGAATCACACTACAATGGCAACAAAAAACAATAATTATGCAAAAAAATGCACAAAAAGACAACAGAAAGATAAAAAACAGAATGATTACATTAAACCACATATGCTCCCACATGAATGCATACTTCCTACGGGCACTGTACCAGTCAGTGTTATCAACAAGTATTCACAAAAAGGAAAACACTAGTGTTCATTTTGAAAGGAAAAGTCTGTTTTAGTCTTAGTTTTGGATGAGTCATTCTATGACATTTCAACAAATAGCCCAGGCACTTCGGTCTCAAAAATCCTGACATTTTTACCAATTGTTCCAAAATTATTCAATAGGCACATCAGGGGTCACCAACCTTTCTGAACCTGTGAGCTACTTCATAGGTATTCTATAGTCTGAAGGGCTACCAGTTAGAAAAGGAAGGCGAGCAGTAGCTTAAAAATGTAGGAAATGTTTAAGTTCCAACATGCACCACTTCATTTCTCCTAATGTATGCAATTGTTTCATTTTTAACTGATTGTATAACATGTAACATTTGTAAAAGATAACAATTATGTCGTATTTTACAAAAATCCAAAAAAAAAAATATTTTAAATCTATCATATTATATATAACATACCACTGACCATAGACTAAATCTGAAACACTTAAAAACATTGGTCACAATG
The DNA here is from genome assembly GCF_900634775.1 of Gouania willdenowi. Classification (NCBI taxonomy): domain Eukaryota; kingdom Metazoa; phylum Chordata; class Actinopteri; order Blenniiformes; family Gobiesocidae; genus Gouania; species Gouania willdenowi. The sequence goes on along the minus strand of NW_021145219.1, from coordinate 870,925 downwards.
TTTTCGTGAAAATAAACATTTAAAGATGGTTAATTTATTTAACGCCTAAATTGCAATTAATTAATTACAAGGATAAATAACACGCTAAAAAAAATTATGTTGAAAATCGCTTTTTGTTGCACTCCAAACAGTGCGGAGCCTTTCTCATTTCAAGAGTTCCCAGTGTTATGGCAATTATTATATTCATCATCATATCGTCAAATGTATGTTCATGTGTACAATTTGTCATGTTTTAATACATGATGACTGCATTACTCTTTGCATTTTTGAACAGCTGAATCATGTTAGATTAAACAGTACAGATCGTATTGTACTCAGTGCAACACAGAGTCTCTGCTGAAGGCCAAACTCAAACTCACATGCAGATATACACGCACACACACACTATCAAGGATAGATAAGAGTGGCGCCCAATCTTCCTCATAATATACACGTCTTCATCATCCTCAAACGTTTCCACTGTGGGGCATCTGACTCCCTCCTTCTCCTCACCTCAGGGTGGAACTTTTTCTGTTATCTGTATAAAAGCTTAAGCTGTGAAACTGTTAGTTAGTGAGTCTTGCCTTTTTGCTCTGCCAGGAGCCTTTTGACCATCCTTGTTGGGGCCTGCTTTTCATTCTTTCAGGATGGAAGCTTCTTTTTTACTCCTTTTTCATTTAATTTTATAATAAATCTTTTTTATAAATTCACCAATGCTCCGACTGGACTCCATCATTCAACCAGAGCAATAAATCATGTCTCCAAATGAGGTCAACCGCAAATTTGCCGTGACACCAGTATGCCCATAATACTGATGCACCGGCTACGATACAAGACAGGAGACTGCCGACCTTCTCAGCTTCGTTTGCGTTAATTTTGGCCAAAATAAAAACACTGGATGTAAAACACAAGCCTAGTTGTGTGCAAATCGAGCAAGAAAGAGTTTGCCTTATCACCGGAGTTTCGCAGCTTCCACTATCACCTCAATGCTAAACATGTAGCAGCTAGCACTAACAGTTAGAGCGGACACTCGGACAGTGCTAACCGCAACATGCTCGGTGTTGCCAAAGCTGTACAAGATGACAGAGTTGAGAGTAGGGCTGGGCGATATGGCCTTTTATAAATACCGCGATATTTTTAGGCCATGTCACGATACACGATATATATCTCGATATTTTGCATTACCCTTGAATTAACACTTTGATGCACAAAATCACACCAGTATGATGATTCTATATGTCTACATTAAAACATTCTTGATCATACTGCATTAATATATGCCAATTTTAAACTTTCATGCAAAAAAGGGGATATCACAACTAAGTCAAAGTTGACATAACTGTATTTATTAAACAGTGAGTGGCTCAAACATAAAATTGTCAACAGAAAGTGCACGTTCTGTGCAAAATTGTCACAGAGACATTTCAAAACAAGACATTAGTGCAGGATGCAACTCACATGGCATTTCAAAACACAAAATTAAAGTGCACTTTTTGTACATAATGCCACTACAATATTTTAAAACAAATAGTGCCCTTTTGTGCATGTTGTCATTAAGATGACATTTCAAAAAAAAAAAAAAAAAAAAATCAAAAAAAAAAAAAAAAAAAAAGTCCGCGAGTTTAACGGTATGGTCATTTTCAACACCGCACAGACTACAAGCTGCGATATATCGAGTATATTCGATATATCGCCCAGCCCTAGTTGAGAGCCAAAATGCGAAAGTCTTAATGTTTTTTTTCATTTGTATTTTCAATTATTGGGAGATTGACATGAGTACACATCACCCTGATGATCAAACTAAAGGTGCAGCAGCTCTTGCGACTAGTCTCACATAAATATACTTTAATAATATAAAGACACTTTGTTATATATCAATCCTTTGATCTGCCACAATATTGTAATTTAAATAAAAAATAACTCAAGTTGAGGGCATGTCTTAGCGATTTTTAGGTGTGATTAAAAAAGAGATCAATTAGATTACTTAATTAAAGATTAATAAATTAATCGCACCATTTTTTTTCATCACTTGACAGCACTAAATCTAATACTAAAACTTTATCAGGAGCATAAGTACTTAACTCTACTAAGTACTAACTACATCTGTCATATGTATTAATCTTTATTGATTTGAATCCTGGAAAGTAATTCAGATTATAGATGGAGCTCATTGGTAACTAGAGCTCCTGAGGGCCCATCACATGGTCCATGCGGGCTACCTGGTGCCCGTGTTGATGACCCCTGCTTTATACTATAAATCAAAACAGATTAGATTTATTTTTTTACTTTCCCACATGCAGTTATGGGCCAATGAAAATAGTAAAAAAAAAAAAAAGTATGTTTTCGGATTTCAAGAGACATATGTGACTAATCATTAGTAATGTGAACAGTCTATGTTAAATCGAACAATTTCAACAGTAGTGCTACTTTGCATTTCCAGGTAAAAATTATATAGAAGTATGTAGTATAAAAGGCACCGACAATATCCAAGCAATAGGTGACAATTAGCGACTATATTTATTTAATTTGGGGAAATCTTGTCAAATAATTTGAGGATTTTGGAAAAATTAGGTTTCTTTCAACAATCTGAGAGCAAAAATGACTTCCATCATGTTGTACAGGCATGGAAAAACTGCCGACCCCTGCAGATATTGTAGTTTCATTGAATTTATGACAAATTCAATGAAACTCCACTTGAAGAATTGTTAAGTTCTACTTCCAAATAAATCTGTGAAATGTTATGTTAAGTGTGTTATTTTGCATGGATGCCAATATTCATGTCTGGGTTAATACAGTGATTTAAAATTACGCCCAAATTCTGCTTAATTTAGAAAAAAAAAATTCATTAAAGGTTAAAATTTTTGGAATATTAGCTAAAAGTTCCCGTGGAAATTTTCCAGATATTTTACGCCCCTTTTGCAACCCTAGTGATATGTCCACAACTAAATCATTTAGTCATTTACACAACGATACATGTCTTCCCCACCATTTTTAATTTTACCCTGGGGGAAACATGGATATTTTAAAGGAAAGGATTTGGCCCCCAGGCCTCAAGTTTGACAAGTGGTTTAGCTGATGAATACTTACATGACGTGGAGAGGAAGAGTCTGGTTGAACACTCTGCCCGAAAAAAGCACATTAAACTTTTATTTAACAAACACAAAGTGATTTGTTTACGTCTAATTGGAAAAAAACATCAGCAGAAACTTTTGGCTTTTTATTTTTTTTACTTCAGTCTTTATAATCGTCGCTCTGTAACTTATACATCATGATTAAACAGATGAAAACAATACGTACTCACCTTTAATAAGGAGTACTGGCAACTTGCAATGACAAGGCAGAACTGAAAGACCCAGATGTCAGTGAAGAAGCCGTGAACGAGCAGCACCGAGCCCAGAAAGGCCACGAGGACCGCCAGCAGCACGGCCAGCGCGTTCTCCAGAACCTCTCGATTCCTGAGAAAAACAAAGCCACACACTTTAGAGCTTTCTAAAGAAGTCATCTTTGAAAAACATCAAGGAAAGAACAGCATTGGGTCACATATGTAACACACATTTGTTACAGCTCTTAAACAGTTCCGTTGTTATTGCTATGTTGAGCTAGTGTTTGTTACACTTTTATTTCTAATTTTTGTCTTTATATACAAATTTCTAAATTGTGCAAATAAATAAATAAATAAATAAATTGTCTCAGACAGATTTCTAAAGCAATATTCTATACTACAGAAGCCTGTTAATAAAGTGGGTAAAATAACTATTATTTATGTGCTGAAATTTGAATTTATAGGAAAAATATATTATGGGTGAAGCTGATATCCGGAGTTTCTGAGAAATCTATGTTTATGTATGATTCTTTTGAAATGTGAAAAAATACTGTTATGGCAATTATTATATTCATCATCATATCATCAAATGTGTGTTCATGTGTACAATTTGTCATGTTTTAAAACATGATGACTGCATTACTCTTTACACTTTTGAGCAGCTGAGTCATGTTATATTGTATTGTATCCAGTTAGATTGTATTGTATCTGCATGTGCAAACTCACATGCAGATATACACGCACACACACTATCAAGGACAGATACTGGGTGACTTTTTTCGGCATGTACAAAAAAGAAAAAAAAAAAATGAAAAAAAAAAGTGAATGTAACCATGTCGGAAATAAACTGAATAAATAAAATAAATAAATAAAATAAAATCATCATGCTTCGACTGGACTCCATCATTCAACAAGAGCAATAAATCATGTCTCCAAATGAGGTCAACCGCAAATTTGCCATGACAATACCTAACTAGTCCTTTACTATGGTCTACTGCCAGTGGTCATTCATATACATTAGCGTATACAAGTCCCTCCTTCGTCCTATAGACCACTATACAAATGGAAACGATCACCGAGTGCGCCCAGCCAATAGGCTTCAACTTCCTGTTTTTGAGACAATCAATCAAAGTGAATGCGGAACTGTGCACGGAAACAAGGCCGCGAGTCTTAACAGCAAACAAGTAAATATGATTTTAGCTCCTATCTGACCCATAGACGTATATCAATGCGACCTTGTTATGTTCCGCGATGCAAGTGCAGAAAAGCAGAGGCGTGGCTTCTGGTAGATTGCAGAGGCAGTGGGAGGAAGTGAAGCTGTTTCGGGCGGGAGATCGAGACATTTCTCAGAAACGCCGGATAGCAGTCTTAACCCGGTTGTGTTCCTTCTATAGTTTTATATCTGTTTTAATTATCTAAAAAGTGCTTTCATCATTATAATTTTTTTTTTAAATTACATCCAAGTATAAACTTCACTTCCTTTATAATTAGACTCATCAACATCTTCATATGCCACACCTGTGAGGTGGGATGGATTATCTCTGCAAAGGAGAAGTGGTCACTAACACAGATTTGTGAACAATATTTGTGAAAAATTGTTATTTTATGTATGAAGAAATTGTTTTAGATCTTTGAGTTCAGCTCATGAAAAATGGGAGCAAAAACAAAAGTGTTTGAATGGCCCCATTTTACAGGGTAGAAGAAAGCCGAGGCTGCAGCACCGTTAATCCCTCTAATTGCTAAGTGGCTGCCTGGCAGCATGGAGTGATGGGTCATTAAGCAGGAAGCAGACAGAAGGGAGACTGTAGACAGAAATAACTGATCCAACCCACAAACACAGCCGTTGTGCTCTCATATTCAGGACAGACATCTGCAACACAGACAAGTGTAACAGAGAAATGTGTAACACAGACAAGTGTAACACATACATCTGTGATACACACATCTGCAACACAGACGTGTAACAGAGAAATGTGTAACACAGACAAGTGTAACACATACATATGTGATACACACATCTGCAACACAGACATGTGTAACAGAGAAATGTGTAACACAGACAAGTGTAACATACATCTGTGATACACACATCTGCAACACAAACATGTGTAACAGAGAAATGTGTAACACAGACAAGTGTAATACATACATCTGTGATGCACACATCTGCAACACAGACATCTGTAACACAGATATCTGCAACAAGAACATGTAAAACAAGTGCAACAGAAATCTGCAACACATACAATCGGTGACGCAGACATGTGGAACACAGACATCCGTAATGCAGACATGTGTAACACAGACATGTGTACCACATACTTCTGCCACATATACATCCGTAACGCAGACATGTGTAATGCAGACATCGGTAACACATACTTCTGCAACACATATGTGTAACACACACACATGTGTAACACATATCTGATATGTCTGTGTTACAATCCGTAATGCAGACATCTGTAATACAGACATCCGTAACGTAGACATCTGTAATACAGACATCCGTAAGACAGAAACCCGTAACATAGACATCCGTAATACAGACATCCGTAACACAGACATCTGTAATACAGACATCCGTAAAACAGACATCTGTAATACAGACATCCGTAACATAGACAGCTGTAATACAGACATCCGTAACATAGACAGCTGTATTACAGACATCCGTAACATAAACATCTGTAATACAGACATCCGTAACGTAGACATCTGTAATACAGACATCCGTAACATAGACATCTGTAATAAAGACATCTGTAATACAGACATCCGTAACGTAAACATCCGTAGACATCTGTAATACAGACATCCGTAACGTAGACATCTGTAATACAGACATCCGCAATGTAGACATCTGTAATACAGACATGTGTAACACAGCCCGGGCAACAAAGCCAGTCTCCAGACCTCAACCCAATAGAAAATCTGTGGAGGGAGTTGAAAGTCTGTGTTGCCCAGGAACAGCCCCAAAACATCACAGCTCGAGAGAAGATCGACATGAAAGAATGGGCCAAACTACCAACTACAGTAGGGCTGGGTATCACCAGGTACCTAGTGATTCGATAAATCACAATTTTTAATGTATTTATTTTTTGCCCACGATAACAATATTATCACGATACAGTGATTCTGCAGTCATCAATATATCGCCGGTAATTTCATCCACTATACATTACGATATCTGTGTCACTGAACAAATTCAGAATTTATCGACTGCACTGAATCCATTTCACAGGAATTATAAAACATTGTCAATCAATTTCACATGAATGACAGCCACGTAAAACAAAGTGTAAACTGCACAGTGGCGCTTCTTAACACACACTGACCACAACTAGTCACATGTCCTTGTGTTAAGTTTAAGTCTTTAAGAGATGACTGATACAAAATAATGGTTCACCAAAATATTGTTAATGATGTTTGTGCAATTTACCTTGGAATCATTAAAAACAAAATGAACGCAGAAAATGCTCATTTCAGTGATAGTATTATTAACTTCTGTAAACATGGACACATATCAGTTCTGCTTCACAGGCAGAATTAACTTGTTTTATGAAAACTACAAAATTTCACTGCATATGAAAAATAAACATTTCAGTCAGTTCATTATAATATAAACAACTGGGTGGTCGATGAAAACCTGGGCACACATTTGAACTTATACATACCACCATGTGTAAAGTTTACCTTAAACCTGCATGACTGCACATACATTTCAGTGCTAATGCTAATATCAATTTGTTCTTTGTAAACTTGAAAACATTTAACTAGTGTTTAGTACTTAACTTGTGTTAAAAGGAAAAAAAAAAAAAAACGATATTTGGCGCCAGTGTATCGATATTGTACCACAAGACAAAATATTGCAATATATCATGTCATCATTTAACCGCTGGCTATCGAGGTGGTGCCCAGAAAACGAGGTGGGCTTCATTGATAATTGGAGATCCTTCTGGGGAAAACCGAACCTGATAGGAAGAGATGGAATCCACCCTACTTTGGAGGAAGCATCTCTACTATCAGAAAACATGGCACAGTCACTGTTATGACATCTCATGAATGAGACCATGTTACAGAGGGGAGTCCTCCACGCCCCTCTGCGCTTGCCTTAGGACAGTTTCCCTCCCATTGCTATTATGATAGCTGTGTTCATCGCCATGACAACTGTTGTGATGGTGGTGAATATTATTTTATGGAGACGGTGTCTGTCCCCCGACCCAAATTTCACAATGATTTTAACATAAAATCAAATACAAGAGCTATCAATTATAAAAATCTGAAAAAAATTAAAATCTCAAATCTAGAAACACCAAAACATAAAACCATTAGATGTGCTCTATTAAATATTAGATCACTGAGATCCAAATCTCTACTAGTAAATGACCTTATCTCAGAAAATAACTTTGATTTATTCTGTTTAACTGAAACATGGCTGTATCAAGATGAATATGTTAGTTTAAATGAAGCCACTCCTCCCAGTCATTTAAATACTCATATGCCACGAGACATAGGCCGTGGAGGTGGTGTAGCAGCTATTTATCATTCCTCTCTCCTAATCTATCCTAAACCAAAGGCCAGTTACACTTCCTTTGAAAGCCTGGTTCTAAATTTATCTCATACCGAATCAAAAACCTGCCAGCCAGTCTTATTTGTGATAATTTACCGTCCTCCAGGCCCTTATTCTGAATTTCTATCAGAATTCTCTGACTTTATATCAAACTTAGTCCTCAGTTCTGATAAAATACTGATAGTAGGAGATTTTAATATCCATGTTGACAAAGATAGTGATAGCCTGAGCTCAGCCTTTATGTCCCTAATAGACTCAGTTGGCTTTTTTCAAACTATTAATGAAGCTACTCATCGTTTAAATCATACTCTTGATCTTGTTCTAACATATGGCCTTGATATTAATGAACTAAAAGTCTACCCTGAAAATTATCTGCTATCAGATCACTTTTTAATATCTTTTAACATTATCCTAGAGGATCTCGCACTGTGCAATAAAATAGTTACGAGTAGAAATCTGTCCAATAGTGCTGTGGCTAAATTTAAAGAGGCCATTCCTGCTGCCTTAAACTCAGTGCACCATCCAATAAATAACTATGATATTAATTATAACCCCTCTCAACTGGATCTGCTTGTCGATAGCTCTGCTAGTCTACTAAAATCCACCTTAGACTCAATTGCCCCATTGAGGGAAAAAACTATTAACACTAGAAGTCCCAGGGATTTCTATATCCCCCCAGAAGTCCCAGAGCAGGGTCAAATGAACTCTAGGACCAAACTGACGACTCTGATGGCTACAATTTGTATCTATTCATTTGTAAATGAATCACCTGAGAAATCAGCAGGGGGGAGAGCCTGACTCTAACAATGGAAGTCTGGAATGTTAGGGGGAAGTACCCTGGAAGTTAAAGTCACAATGCCCCGTTTATTAACTCGTTCTGCTTGATGCTGGGGGAGAACAAACACAGACTACAAACATTGAAAGAAACAGAGTCACTTGAGGGCAAAAAAAACAGCAGATTTAATGTGTAGTGTAAATGGGGCCTGAGACAAATCCAGTAAGGACATTGTTACTGAGCACTTCAAGAACCTGGGTGTGCCTCTCAACAATAAACTGTATAATAAGGGCCATAGTGTAAAATTATCTTTTTTTTATTTTTTATTATCACAATCCCTTCACAACCTGGTCAAGACACTGATGTGCATCAGAATTTATGAACTTTGATGAAATCACTGCATGTTCAGAATGTGTTCAGAGTATGTTCACAGGTTGGGGTGGGGTAGGGAGGAGCTGGGATCATTTCCATACCTATAGGAATAGCCTATTTTCATGCAGCCTTTTGTGCTGTGGGGAATAAATAGCTGACTGCTTCCACCACACAGTCATTAAAAACAAATAATTTTTGTGTTGTTTTTGAATGAAGCTTATGTTGGAATGTTGGCATTTAAAAATAAAAAAGTAACCAGAAAAATTGTAGATGTTATACAAAAAATGACAAAATCAGGAAAAAAGGTTGCTGTGTCATAGAGGGTTAAAGCCTCCACCTTATGAGAATTTTAAATATATATTTCTTACATAGTCCATTAACACATGTAAAAAAACCCAAAAAGAGTTAAAATATCAATGCAACTGTATATAACTATATATTAACTGAAATTCTTCCTGAACCCAGGATGCAGGGCCCCTCCTGTGGTGCGACACTTACTGCCTCATTGACATGACAAAAGCAGCTGAGGACAGGCGTTAGCTCAAATCCTTTGGGTCAAATGACCCCTCTCTGGGTTTTATAGGTAAAAAGTTCATTTGACACCTCTGTGGGACTTCTAGTGTTAAACGTCAGAGGAAAGCTCCGTGGTTAATCTCTGAAACTCGCACACTCAAACAAACAACCCGTAAATTAGAGAGAATGTGGCGCTCCAATAAAACAGAGGAGTCACGAATACTCTGGCAAGAAAGCCATAGTAAATACATGACAGCCTTACGACATAGTCGATCTACATACTATTCCTCACTAATTGAAGAAAATAAAAATAATCCGAGGTACCTTTTCAGCACTGTCGCCAGGCTAACACAAAGTCAGAGCTCTATTGAGACCATGATTCCGCTAGCCCTCAGCTGTGAGGACTTTATGACATTTTTTAACGATAAAATTCATAAGATTAGAGATAAAATTAGCCACTCCCTGCCTTCACCTGGGCCTGCTGTACCATTAAATGTAAATAGGCCTAACCTAAACTGTTTCACACATATAGGACTTCAGGAACTTAACTCTATTATTTCATCCTACAAACCATCGACCTGCCTTTCAGATCCGATCCCAACTAAGCTGTTTAAAGAAGTTGTTCCCCTGGTCTGCCCATCTTTGTTGGAGACAATAAATATATCCCTATCAATAGGCTACGTGCCACAGTCCTTTAAAGTAGCTGTAATCAAACCCCTTCTCAAAAAACCTACTCTTGATTCCAGCACTTTAGCAAACTACAGGCCTATATCTAATCTTCCTTTTATTTCAAAGATTCTTGAGAAAGTTGTGGCGGCTCAGCTCTGTGACTTCCTTCAAAACAACAGCCTGTTCGAGGACTTCCAGTCAGGTTTTAGAGCTCAACACAGCACAGAGACTGCTTTAGTTAAAGTAACTAATGATCTACTCTGGGCTTCAGATGAAGGACGACTCTCAGTGCTGGTTTTATTAGATCTTAGTGCAGCTTTTGACACTATAGATCACTATATTCTACTAGAGAGATTAGAGGAATTACTTGGAATCACAGGGACTGCCCTAAACTGGTTTAAGTCCTACCTATCTGATAGGTACCAGTTTGTACACGTGAATAATAGGTCTTCTGTGTACACTAAAGTAAGCTACGGGGTTCCTCAGGGCTCTGTGCTTGGTCCAATCCTCTTCTGTATCTATATGATCCCCCTTGGTAATGTTATGAGAAAATACTCTGTTAACTTTCACTGCTATGCTGATGATAGCCAACTGTATGTATCAATGAAGCCAGGTGAGACAAATCAGCTATCTAAACTTGAGGCCTGTCTAAAGGACATTAGGGCCTGGATGGACCAAAATTTTCTTCTTCTTAACTCAGACAAGACTGAGGTCATTGTACTGGGCCCACGACACCTTAGAGAAACCTATGCTAGCTTAACTGCCCTAGATGGCATTACTCTGGCACGAAACACAACTGTTAGAAACCTTGGGGTTCTATTTGATCAGGATTTATCCTTCAACTCTCACATAAAACAAACTTCAAGAACTGCCTTCTTTCATCTCCGTAACATTGCTAAAATCAGATCTATCCTGTCTCAGGGCGACGCCGAAAAGCTAGTCCATGCTTTTGTTACCTCTAGACTGGATTATTGTAATTCTCTTTTAGCAGGCTGCCCGAGCAAGTCGCTTAAGACACTTCAGCTGGTTCAAAATGCTGCAGCACGTGTACTGACTAAAACTAGGAGAAGAGATCACATTACTCCTGTACTAGCCTCTCTGCATTGGCTTCCCATAAAATATAGAATAGAATTCAAGATTCTTCTTCTCACTTATAAAGCCCTAAATGGACAGGCACCAGTCTATCTCAAGGAGCTTGTAGTGCCATACAATCCCCCCAGAACACTACGCTCTCAAAATGCTGGACTACTCGTTGTTCCATTTGTCTCGAAAAGTAGTATAGGAGGAAGAGCTTTCAGTTATCAGGCCCCACTTCTCTGGAACCATCTACCAACCACGGTTCGGGGGGCAGACACCCTCTCTACCTTTAAGGTTAGGCTCGAAACATTCCTCTTTGGTAAAGCTTTTAGTTAGGAACCAGCTCATAGCTCATAGTTATGATGCAATAGGCATAGACTGCCGGTGGGGGGGTCTGGCATGCTCGGTTGGAGAGAGGTTGGAGAGGGCGTTAATAGAAAGGTCATTTAGGTTAGAGAGGGACCGGAGAGGGTCCCATTCCTCTCTCAAACACTCCCTCTATGTCTGCTTCTTCCCTTGTGTGTTTGCTCCTGTACTCCTTCTGGCTTTTGTCTTGCAGGTCCGTGGGATCCTCAGTGTGGAGTTACAGAGTCTCAACAACTCTGTCTCCACCCTTTCCTCTGCACACACCCAACACAGCATAACGTGGATGGCTGTTCATCATAGGAATGGGATCCACACAAGGTTCCTGCTGCTTAACAGAAGGTTTTCCTTGCCGCCATGATGAATTCATGTTGGGTGTGGGATACATATGTATGCGTATATACGTATATATGCATATGTGTGTATCCATAAAATGAAGAGTCCGTCCTTAAGACTGCTCTACTGTAAAGTGTCTTGAGATACCATTGGTTATGATTTGGCGCTATACAAATAAAAGATTGATTGATTGATTGATTGATCATATAGATATTTTGGCACACCCCTAAGCTACAGTGTATGCAAACCTGGTGAAGATCTACAGGAAACGTTTGACCTCTGTCAAAAAATTAGTTAAACTTGTGTTATTGACCAAATAATTATTTTCTGCACAATTATACAAATAAATTATTTAAAAATTATACAATGTGATTTCCTGGATTTTTTGTTTTCACATTCTGTCTCTCACAGTTGAAGTGTTTCTGTTTACATTTAAGGTTTACATATATGTATTCTATGTTTGTTTTGTTTTTTTATGATTAATTTTGACGAAGCAGATTAAGTGAATAACTTTCTGAAATACAACAACTATGGCTTTCATAAGGAACCAAGAATTGTAATGTGGCTTCAAACAGGAAGAAGTTCAGTTCATTTAATTTGGGTTTTATGCATTCTGAGTGGCATCGCCTGCAGGAAATGTGAAAAATCAATTGTCTATCATCAAATTACAGCCAGCAGCTCATAATGTCATCATTCAGAAAAAATAGTGAAAAAGAGATCGATCCATGGCCTGAAATGACGCTTACATTTACAAGTAAAGCTTAGACAAACACAATATTTTGTCTAATGTGTACTGAATGTTTCCCTGAGAGCACATAAAACAACCTGGAACGTATTCAACACAAAGCAGCCCTGTTTACAAATCTTAACCTCAATTGATTCTATGACTTTAGTGTGGACCTTGTTAAAAAGACACAAAAACACAACTGATAGGCTTCAGTGGTTTTAAACCAGGCATGAGCAACTGATGGCCCTCGGCCTAATGTAGTGATGTCCCCAAAGGAAATGCACTATTAACTTCAAAAAACAAACAAAATGACAGAAAAATACACAAAATGACAACAAAAACCCAAAAAATGACAACATAAAAAAACCAAAACAATAATGGCAACAAAAACACAAAATGTCTTTGTGTGGTTTCCTCTGTAAATGCTCTGATTGGACATTATTCTAATGCTGATGTGAACGTTGATCATGTGACAGTCAGATCAGATACAGTCACGTGTTTGTGAGCCCGCCCCCTGTGATAACAGTTGCCAATCTCTGTTTAAAGGCTATAGTTACTGAAGTCTGTGACATATTAGACATTTTGAGGTTTATTATGTATCATCGCTTTGCTGTGTTCTTATGAGTTCTTTCTGGGTGTGACCAACTTGACAGGCTGGCCATGCCCCCTGTCACCCTATGGTGACTTAAGGAGACAGTCCCAGGTGTGGGAATGTAAAAGTTTCATTTATTCAGACAACGTTTTTCAGGAAGTTTACTTTGATCACCTGACATGATTCGACTGCCAACTGTCAGTCATCCTAAGAGACTATCAGGCGATAGGGGGCGTGGCCAGCCTGACAGATCTGTCAAATTGGCCACGCCCAGAAACAACTCATAAGGACACATCAAAGCGATCAGCAGACGCTCTGAGGAAGACTGATGGTTGGCATTCAAAACATGCCAGGAGATCAAACTAAATTTCCATTGTCTGAATAAATGAAACCTTAACACGTGTGACTGTGCACGCTCACCTATCGAACAGGGCGAGCAGCGTGAGCCGATCAAAGTGCAGGCCGACCCATAGGTAGGGGAGGAGCCATAGGCGGTAGTACTGCTTGGCTTTGCCGGCAGCAGCAGAGGCTGCAGGATCCTCCTGACCCAGCGGAGCATCCTGAAGCTCCGGGCTCAAATCTCCATCCTGCTGCTCCAGCAGCTCTGGGTCCATCGTCAGCAGGCGATTTAGGCGGATCTGAGGGAGGGAAAGCCATCGCACACTTTGAATCATAATGAGACAATACAGGGTTCTCGCCAGCCCTGTGAGCGTAGGGACCCCCGACGCTGTTCATATGAAAGCCCACTTGGCCACAACTGTGCCCAATTTTCCACAAGTTTGGGAACAAGTGTGTAACTCTAATATGTCAGTCAAAATAATTCCTATCATTAGGCCCGAGCACCATGAGCTGGCGAAGGGCCTCTTGCTCTTGTAGTGGCCACACTACGAGGGAAGGGGAGGAGCCTATGCGAACGCTACGTGCCCGTCAGTAACCTGGGACCCTGTCATGTCATAGGCATGCCCCTGCGCTTTCCACAAATGTATAGTTCATGGTACTCAAAAAGGGGGAAACATTGTTATTGGGTTGGATTATTATTCTTTCTTTCTTTCTTTCCCGGTCTCAGAACCAACTCACCTACTTTTCACCCAGTGAACCATTATGTAGAGTCTCAAAAATTAAAACAAAATTCAATTGGAATTGCCAAAAAAATTAATTTGTTGTAGAATCATGAAAATTGACACAGAAGTAGACCATGACAAGACAAGTAAAAAATATTATTCAAGACCACGCCAAAAAATACACAGGAAGTCCAGAATCTTGAATTGAAAATTGCAAAATTGCTATTTTTGCTCACGCTGTATTTTAACAAATTTCTCCGACAACGTTTCACCGACAGGGTTCAAAATCACAGGAGATCATTTAGAGAAGTGGGACACCCTGAAAGATATCCATGGATTTTTGATAACTTGCATTTTGGCGAAAACATTTCGAAAATTATTTTTTTTTGAAAATGCTCCCATTTGCACCAACTGTACAAACTTTGATTTGGACCAATGTAAATCAGTTGTTAAACTGTCGGTGCTAAACCAGCTATATGTGTAAATACAGAAATTGGCGCGTTAGCTCCCCCTACAGAGTGAAGACAATTTAATATGGAAAAAAATAAATAAAATGTTTCTAATTTTTCACAAACTTCTGTTTTGGCCTCTTGATCAAAAAAGTCAATGAGAAACATGCTTTATTTTTTATCGTGTTATTTTGTATCGGGATACTCCCCATTTTGTGTTAATGGGAAATCGGCCAAATCTTGAAAATTGTCAGCTCAAACTTTAACACACTCCTCCTGTAATTTGGCTTGAAATAAACACATCTATTTTTATTCAGGTTTCTGCTGTGCCATACATGATGTTGTTTTTCATTTCACTCTTTGATGCTGTTATGTATGGGTGTTATTCGGCAATGCTTTGACCAATCAGAATGCTTGACACAGCATTGTAAGGACCAGAACATGTAAAAATTGGTGATATCAAACACTATGGGACCGGGCTTCAGCCCTGGCCAATCAGAGCTGGATAAAGGAGGAACCTGCCATTTTACGCACAAGCGCTACGCGCTCATTGGACAGATTTTTCAACTGAGATACCCATGTGACCACACGTTTTGGATTTATAAAAACATGTAGTTTTATGCACATTGGAGGAACTTTTGATAAGAAACAACAATGGTAAGACAACGTGTCATTATGGTTGACTTTTGCCGCTGTGTTTTTTCTGATTTTGTGGCGTTGTTTTGGTACATAACATACCCGACCTGTATAGCAGTGGATTCAGCTCAGCCTGTAGTGTCACGTAGTATCTTGTTATAGAGCTCTGTCTTTACATTGTGACTCACAGCAGTGGGAAAAGCCAAGTTTGCGGAGTTGTTGACTTTTCCCTCTGAACATAATGGGCTTGTGTGTGTGCTGTGGTCTTTTAATCTAACTTTGGGTTAGCTGAGTTTCTTAGGATTACGGAGAGGTATAGAATGTGTGATTTCATTCATTTTTGATAACATTTAGACCCGTGAAAGTCACAAAAGCTAGAAATACCCCCGAGGATGGGTCCGTTGGTGCTGAAGAGGTTAAAAGAAAGATGAAACCCAAAAAAACAGACATAAAGTGGGCAGTGAGAGGTGAAGGCAAAGCATCAGAGCAGTATCTCGTGGGTTCAGTACTCACCAGGTCATGAGGGTAGAAACGAACTGAGGTAGAACTGGAGAGGTGGGAGTCGGTGTCCCTGCAGGGCAAACAATAAGGCCAGGTTTGTTAAAGAAATCTAATCAAAAATGGTTTGAAATTCCCATTGTTTTGACTGCAAAGAAAAATAAAGGAAAGTGATTTCAGCCGTTCTATTACACACATGTACACACTGTAGATCAGACACAAGCAACTGTCATTATTGCATTAGAATAAAGACCAAACAGAGCATTAACACAGGAAATGGCAAAGGAACCGTTTGTTGACCTCTTCTGTGTTATTGGAATTATTTTGTGTATTTTTCTTGCATTTTAGTGTGTTTTTGGAGTCATTTTATGTATTAATGTAATGTTGTACTTTAGTGTGTTTTTGGAGACTTTTTGATACTTTTCTGTGTGTTCATTGACTCTGTGTGTTTTTGGAATCATTTTGTAGATTATTTCTCTAACTTTGTGAGTGTTTGTAGTTGTTCAGTCACTTAGTGTGTTTTTGTTCTCAGATTGTGTATCTAGAGTGATTTTGTGTAACTTTTTGTTGTCATTTTGTATATTTCTGCTGTTTGAGGGTCACAAACAATTAAGAGCGAGGGCTGCATGTGACCAGTTGCCCATATCTACTATATATAGAAAAAGTGTGCAGACTGTTAACAGAATTAGTTTAAACCATCAATAAGAACAAAATAAAAGTACAAAAAAAGCACACAAACTATTCCAAAAGCACAAATACACAGTGATTCCCAACATACCCAAAAGTGCAGCAAAAATACACAAAGTGTTTCCAAAGTCACACAAAAGAAAAACAAAAATACACAGCATGACTCCAAAAACACACAGAATGACAAATGTCAATAAAAATAAACCTAAGTACAACAAAAATATCCACAATTACTCCAAAAACACACTTAATGATACACTATATGACGCGAAAACACACAAAAGCACAACAAAATTAAGCAAAGGTACAACAAAAACACACAAAAGTGCAACATAAAAACTAAAGGGCAACAAAAACACACAAAATGATTCCAAAAACAAACAAAATGTCAAAAAAAAAAAACACGAGTACAACAAAAATATCCAAAATTTCTCCAAAAACACACGAAAATACACTAAACAACAGGGAAACAGACAAAACCCTTCGTTCTGTCCCGTCTTAACATTTGAACATTTTTTAAATGTGGCCCCTCAGATCAAAGAATCATGGTGATAACGATAGCTCATCTCTGCAGTAGTTTTATTTCTACACTAAAAAACAAATGCTTTTAGTTTTTAATGTACAGAATCTATTATTTTCCACTGACTCAAATGTGGGGCAATCATAGCATCCACTAACCATAGGATATTGGAGGCTCGTCTTGTTGCAGGTTCAAAATTGACCAGAGACATGTCACATCCTCCAGCCTCGTATAAGGAGGGCGTGATCTTTCCTGGAGACACAAGGAAAACAAGAAATAAAGAATGAGTGAATGTGTGTGTGGAGCCCACAGGCTGAGCATTGAATAACTTCATTAAACCTTAATGTTTGCATACACACACTTAGACAGCCTTGGCAATATTGCCAAGTTGAGCTGAGCTAATGAGATCACAGAGGAAAAGGGCCTCGCTCGTTTCCTCCCTCATATGAAAAACCATTGGCTGGTTTCCGCACGGTCTGAGTTTTATGTCACAGGGTCCTGTAATGAGCTACACAAGCACCTTTGGAATAGAAAGCACTAGAATTAAACAATTAAAGCCAATGAAACCTTGATGGTAAAGTTCGATTCATGCGTCGATCATTAAAGACAAAAAAAACATTTTTTCTTTTTTTTTTTTTAAGGAGGAAACAGACAGAATTACAGAGTCAATGGCAACACAAAGCCATTAACTGGGTGAACTAGATCCTTTTCAACTTTATGGGAACATCAAAGACTGCAGCTGTGAAGCTTTAGTACTTAAAGCAATATTAAAGGTGGGAAAAAAATATGGAGTCACGTACATTTGGCTATTTTTTTGTGACGATATAAAAAAAAATCTATATTTCTGTTGTTTTTAAAATTGCAATATAATTACGCCACAATTGTACTCAATTATCAATTACGCGATTACAATTATAATTCACCCCAACCCTGGACTGAACCATTTAGCGCACACACACACGCACGCGCGCACACACACACACTTAAAATGAATACTAATGCTTTCATCAGCAGCACTGAAGAAAGAACCAAACTATGTTGTTAAGTTGTTCAATGATGTCCGACACAAATAAAAGCCTCCTTACATGCACAACCAGCTGTCAGCACTGGGGGAGAAATGTGGCAACATCAACATCCAAGTGAGGTCAACCACTGGATACAGACACAGATAAATGGAGCGTGGATAATGGCGCTGAGCTCTGACTGATTACAGCGGCTCACTGAGCGTCACATCTCCCCCACAGCTCTACCCAAGGAACCACAGCGTCAGGTCCTCATGCTCTCCCTACCCAAGTCCTCCTGCAAGCTGGTGGCTCCAACAGTTGAAGCTTTGTCCTGAGAACCCTCCAGGTGTGTGCTTCCGTTCCTGGCCAGCAGGGAGGCGCTTGTGCTCAGCACGGTCACCTGAGATGAGGTTCGGGATGGCTGACTTTTCACCTGGGAAGTAGAAGGCTGGGAGGCCTGGCTGAGGGCCTCCTGAAGACTGTTGGAGGAGATGGGAGAGTGGAAGGAGATGAGCTGGGAGGGAATTGTTTTAGCGGTAGCATCAAGGAGCGGTGAAGAAACATGCTAGCTGGCTACGATTTAAGTCATTCTAACAGCCACCTTTACCACACAAGTCCTTTGTACTTGTTGTTGTTTTAAAAGTGTAATTTCTAAGCTTTCCAAAGATGTCATACACATCAAATCATAGAATATTTGTGGAAGTTATGACAGTGTGGTTCACAAAATTCATTTTCACCAAATATGGCCAGATCGCTTTTTGCCTTGTTCACAGTAGCTGTGTTTCCATTACAAACTTTTGCAAAAATAAAAGCGATATTTCTAAATGTCGACAAAGTATATTTGCACTTTGAACGTATTTCCATTGAACGCTGTTTTGAGCAGGAGCCTCGTAACTCCCATGAAATCTCATCCCGTGAGACTTTGCTGCAGAAAGATGGACGTTCAGAGCCTCTTTATAACACATAACAGTAATGATTTTAAGGCTGGGCTACCGGACTCAAAACCCCACTCACTTTGTTGTTGTTGTGTACATGAGTTAAAATTGCTACTCTTGTGTTATTCTTGAACAAATCGGGCTGAAATTTGGTAGGTATAATCTATGGATGTGTACGCATCGACGCTCGGAGCCCGATTTTTAATTTGGGGCCCCAAAAGAAGAAAAAAAAGAAACTCGATTTCTCATTTATTTGCGAGTCAGATATTACAACGGTTGGTGGTACCAAATCATTGGCACAAACCAACATATAAATGGGGCCCATTACCCTGTACCTGTAACGAGGGTGCCAGAGGTCCCCATTTTTCAAATGACTTCTCCTTTGTTAGTTCTCGTTAGATCAGAATGCAGTTAGGTATAAACACTATGAATAGTATACGATGAGACGCTCTGAGCTGTTTTTTGAAATGGGGCTGGGGCCCCACCCTCCATTTCCGGTAATTTCCAAATTTATGGGAACATAGTCTTCTGATATATCGTTTCAAAGGTAATTCAACGTAGATTACAATTATGCCAAGCACAATTCGATTGGGGCCCAAGGGGGGGGCTATTTTCGGCAATTTCAATTAAAGTCATTTTCTCATTTATTTGTGTGTCAAATATTGCGACAGTTGGTGGTATCGAATCATTGACACATACCATTATATGAATGGGGCCCATTATTCCGTATGTGCCACGGGGGCCCCCGGGAACCCCATTTTTCAAAAGACTACTCCTCCATTAATGCTCATTGAATCAGGCCGTAATTTGACATGGATATTCTATGAGCCTCTCGGTGTAACCGAGTCATTTGACTGAATTCTTGGGAACGTGGTACGTGTTATTCGCCACAGTCGTGGTTTATCCAAACTTGTTAAGTATAATGCTAAGAAATGTCCTGGTCTCTTCTTCTGTTTACATGTATGTGCCATTATTTCCATTACCTCTTTAGATTTTGGGGATTTCCAAGGGTAAGAGAAACGCAGCTATTGACTTTATAAACATCTGAAGCAAAAATGGAGTCAATCACTGCACATTTAGAGGTGGCACACTTTTTTCACAATGTTGATGTTTTTTCTATTTTCATAATACTTTTTGAACTGTTCTAATGTTCTTACTCATTTAGTATAAATACAGGGAGAAACTATTATTGACCATACTTAATATCAGTTTCTGATATCTGTGAAAGTTACGCATTCTTTGGTTAAGCAATAAAAAAAATTGTGAAAAAGTGTGCCACCCTTTATAAACGTTATATTGGCCAAATTTTTGGTAGAGATGCTCAAAATATCAATAAGAACAAGGCAAAATGTGATCTGGCAAAATATTGAAAACTTTTTTTTATACTATTATATTGTGAACCACCCTATTATGGCCATTTGAATGTTGACATTCTATAAACTACACAACAGTTATTGAAGGTTTGTCACCTCTAGACCACCCTAACACACAAATAACTGTGTATTAGGATGGGTCACAATATGATGGTATCAGTAAAAGTTTTCCAGATTGTGTTTTGCCTTGTTCATATAGACATTTTGAAAGTCTGTACCAACAGTTGAGCCAATATAACGTCAGTAAAGTCAGTTTTTAAAATTGTTATGTCTCAACTGATGAATGTGTAACTTTCACAGATATAAGAAACTAAAACTATATAAAGGTAAATATGGTCATTAATAGTTTACCCCTGTAATTACACTAAATGAGTGAGAACATTAGAACAGTTCAAACACTGTTACAGAAAATAGAAAAAACATCACCATAAAGAAGAAGTGTGCTACCCCTAAAATTTGGTGAAAATGTATTTTGTGAACTATCCTACCCAACACCCCACCAAAGGTTGTCAACAGAGATTTTAACAGTTTTAATTGAATTCACATCACATACATAAACCTATCATTGGTCAGCCCAAACAGACTAATTTATCAAACTCATCGATATGCACTGCTTTGAATACAAGAGTAAGTTGAAAGCTGTTATTTTCTTAAAGGTTAATATCAGTGCTTCATTTAACTATGTTTTTATTAATCAAACAATGCATTCATGTATCTTGACTTTTAGTAAAAGGAACATTCTTTAATCACATATCATGTGCATGCTTTACCTAACATCCATTTTTGTTGTTGATTTATTTATGTATTAATAATGTTTCAATTCACCGGTTTATCAGTAATGTGACTTATGTGTTGCTTCTTTTTTTTGTCCTGTAGTAAAAGTCCGCCCCCATCTGTGGGTCCCCGCTGTGTGGTGAGCTTAAATCATGAAGCTCTAGTCCATATTTTCCCAGTAAATATCCAAATATCAGACAAACAAAACAAGATTTAATTTTAAAACTACTGCTGTCAAGATATTAAAAAAATGGTGTGATTAATTAATTATGCTCTGTAATTAATTAATATAATTAATCCATTTCTTAAATCACACCTAAAAATTGTGAAGCAACGCCCTCAACTTGAGGTATTTACATTTAAATCTATTATTGTGGTGGATGAAAAGATTGGTATATAACAAAGTGTCTTTATAAAGTAACTCATTGATTTGAACAAACTTGAATAAATGCAGGTGTAGCCATTTACAAACCGCTGTATTTACTAGTCCCAACCTGTCATATTGATTTGTACTTCAGTACAAACGGGGCAACCGTGACTCAATGATAGAGTGGGTCGTCCTTTAACCGAAGGGTTGGTGGTTCGAATCCAGCTCTAACAAGTTATTGTCATTGTGTCCTTGGGCAAGGCACTTCACCCACATTGCCTAGCATGAATGTGGTGAGCGAGTGAGTGTTGGTGGTGCACCATGACAGACTCGCTTCCATCAGACTGCCCCAGGACAGCTCTGGCTACAATAGTAGCTTACCACCACCGTGGGTGGAGTGAAAGAATAATGCAGATCAATGTGAAGCGCTTTGTGTATGATAAAGCACTATATAAAATTCAATGCATTATTATTATTAGTCAATCAATAATAGAATAATAGAAAATATAAATGAAATAAAACATCGGGACTTTTTCATTTTGGCTCTGAACCCTATCATCTTTTGTTTTGGCAACACAGCGTGCATGTTGCAGTTAGCACTGTCCGCGCTAGCTGTCCGTGCAAGCTGCTTACATGCTTAGCATTGTGGTAGCGGAGGCTGCAAAGCTCCGGTCGTCTGCAAACTCCTTCTTGCTCAATTTACATTTGTTAGGTTATTATCAGTTGTTTTTTGTTTAGTTTCATTATGTACATTGTACAGTCTATAAAGATTATATGTTGGATTAAAATCATCCATATTGTTCTCTCCACAAACGTGTAATACAATGCAGTTGTACGTTTAAGAAGATAAGACCTTTGAGTCATGCAGATTAGAGAGAAACGGTGGCTGTAATGAGAAGGTGTGACAGAGGGATGAAAGGGGAGGAGTCTGAGAAGAGGGAGGAGCACACAGATCACATGCAGAGTTTTGACCCCCACCCCCCAGGCTTCCGTTGGAAACAAGCAGAGCAGAAGATGCAAAGCAGTGCCGATGCCCTGGTAACATGCTCATGCAACACGTCGACACAAGCCACTCCCCCCGTACCTGAGAGGAGATCCAATGAGGGAGGTGGGTGGGGTGGGGTTACTCCCCGCGTTGTGTCGTCGCCGTACAGCCTGGCGACGAAATGTGCTACGCTCACGGCGAAATATCACCGTCTCTTCACTTCCTGGGGCTGTGATGATGAAAGACATCATTGGCCTGTTACATTACATCAACAAAAATTATCAGCTTTGCGTACTGCAATCAAAAGCGATCCATGGTAACCTTCCGACAAGTGAAAAACTCACTTTACTGACCTTAGATGCCTCGGCTGATCACAAATAAGAACTCAAAAGAAGAGGGAACTGTTACAAAAAAGACTTCAGACCTGTCCAACTTGGGTGTCCCACCAGAAGACTAAGCTCCTGCTGGTATAGCCCTTAAGGTCACTGAGGCATACAAACCCCCTGACCACAATAAGGTGGCAATCTGCCAAGGAGAGAAACTAAATACAAAATAAACAAAATTTCCTTCATTCAAATTTTATCTACCAACACCACAACATATATCTTAACTGGATGGCCTAACTCCCAAATAAATGTTAACCTAAAGTAAGACTTCACACACTATGATCAATATTTACAAAACTGAAAGGTAGTCTTGTGAACAACTTCTCAGACTAATTTATAAAACAACAGATATAAAACATTTTATGTTTTCTTTCTTTTAAAAAAAATATATATAATATAATTTTTGGCTTTTTTGTTTTGTTAGCAACCGAACAATTCAAAAATCTCCTTTCTCTCTGGTTAAATTAATCTGTTTGTCATTAATTATTAATAGCCTCTGTAAAAAAATAACTATTTATTTAGATCGTTTTTTAAAGCTATAGGGAGCCATTGCAAAAGAGTCAAAGGGCCACATTAGGCCCCAGAGCCGCAGGTTGCAGACCCCTGCTCTGAGAGAACCAGTGTTGAACATCTGGCCTGGCATCATAGTCCATCAGTTCTGGTCCCTCCATGCTGATTCTCATGAGCGTGTACGCTTTATCTCTGCGCTCAGTGCGTTTTTCCTTTTTACTGCTGCTCTCAATGTGAGCGCACACTCAGTGAAGGGCTCATTATGTCTGGCTCCGTTCGCAGACCGGAGCACAATGGTGTTAATACTCGGTGCATTCACCGTCTCCTCACCCGCAGCGTGGAGCAAGTTCAGCCGCTCCGTCCAAAAAAAGGTCACCCTATACACACTCGCACGGATGCGACCAGACAAAATTTTCACTCACACACACTGAAAATATACTCGCATATGCAAACATTTTGGTCGCAGTCTTGAGCCCTGCATATGGAATGGTAATGCTTTTCTGGTACTCATCCTCTAGATAGAAAAATCATCTTGGACTTAATTTGAAGCTTATAAACTTGGCAGGTTTTTCCATGTACATGTGAGGCAGTTATATGTATTTTAAAAAGCTTGAAAATAAAAACTTTTTCTGCTAGTTTTCCCTATGTGTCAGGATACACCACAAATGTTTACAGTTATAAAAGCATTTATATAGCTGCAGTACCTTAATATTCACAATTATATCTTTTCACCAGAAGCTTTTCCCAAACATTTAGTTTTTTGGCCCCTGACACCAAATGGGGCCAAGTTAGGGGTGGTTGTTATCAACTTGTAATGGCCTAAGGTTTATGATATTGATAACGGGACATAATAGTGAAAAAAAAGGTAGCAAAAAACATCCTGAGGAGTGGCCCTGGCTCCTGGCCTAATAACCAAACAAAGGTTGCTTTTTGTTTTTTTGCTTGTCTTTTGATGTGAATGTTGTTTTTCTTTTTCCCATTTCCTGCTCTGTTGTAATTTTTTTTGCTGTGTTAACTGTCCTTTATTTTGTCTTGATTTTATTTTTTTTTATTTATCTTAAGTTAAAGTAGAATTGTGATATCAGTTATATCGTTATTTTAAACTGTGTAAAATATAAAAAGAAAGAAAGATGTTAATATGGGGAAGGGGGGCACACAAATGTAGAAAAAAGAACAATCTGAACATTAATACAGAAAAGAACAAAAGGTTTGTCTATTTTTATATTAGTTTTGTGTAGTTTTGGGAGTGATTTTCCTGTTATTTTTGTGAACACATGTAGTCGCATTGTTTGTTTTTGGTTTTTACGCTTGTGCAATTTCTGTAATTCTATAAATTGTATGTATGTTTGCCATTTTGTGTATTTTTGTTGCCCTGTTTTGTAATTTTCTGTGTTTTTATTTAGTTTGTTTGGTTGACTATGGGGCTGCATGTGGCCCCCGGGGGCAGAGCTGCTAGCTACCCAAGTCTGGCCTCAAACAAATAGGCTAACTGGATGGACTGAGAGAATTGCTACAGTTGAATACATTTAATGTTGCGATGATAACATGTAAAAAAACAACTTATTTAATTGCTATCAAAAGGTTAGAAGCCATTTCTTTGAATGGAGGCTCTGCGATCTTCAGCAGCTAAAGATAGCTTAATCTTGCTAAATTTTGGTAGCATTTATCTGTGTTCTCAACCTCAAAGGCAGTTTTTTAGCTAGTGTTAGCTAGCGGAAAAAGGACAAATTCATTTAAAAAAAAAAAATACAAAAGACACAATACAGACAATGTACTAATATGAAGAGTGGCAAAAGATTCTTCAGGAAGAGTTTTCTTTAAATACACACGACAATCTACAGCAAAACAATGCTGTGCTAGTATTGATTGATTGCGTATTGCTCATGAGCTACATCTGTGACTGAAGCCAGTTTTGCTAATGCTAATGATAGACCAGAAGCAGAATAATTAAGTTTATAACTAACACAAGAAGGTTAGCTTTTATTAGGCTATTTATTTATTTCAGGCTCAGTAACTGTGATTAATTAAAATGATTGTAATTGAATTGTAATTGCTTGCAACTGTAGTTGTAATCTAATTGTAATTGAACACGGGTAATTGAAAATGTAATTGTAATTGTAAAAATGTCATTGACCCCAACCCTGGAGGACTAATAAATGAGCTGTTCTACCCTCAGTCAAAAGCACACACTGTACCATCATGCTAAGAGAAATGCACCATGGGAGCTCCCACACCATGGAACCTCACTATAGTTACACTGACACGCACGCACACGCACACACACAACCTGTGAATTCTATTTAAAGCTGTGATCGTGTTGGTGATGAACATTTAACCAGGTTGCGTGTGCAATGCTACAAAAATGTGTGTAAAAGGTGAAGCACAGCGTTCAATGCAGCATGTCTTTTTAGTATTCAGTAAATAGAGTTAGTAAACCTGAGTGAAAGCATTGTGCACAGCAGACACGGGCAACTGGTGGCCCAGGGCGCACATGCGGCACTCAGTCTACATTTGTATGGCCCCAAAAAGTAAACAATAAAAAATTACTCCAAAAACCACAAAAAGTGAACTAAATTAGAACCAAGATACACAAAACTACTCCAAAAACACAAAATGACAACGTAAAAAAATTAGGGAAAAATATACAAAAAACCAACAAAAATATAGAAAATGACTCCAAAAACACAAAACAACAAAAATACACAAAATTATGGAAAAATAAGCAAAATGACAACAAAAATGACTCTGAAAACACATGAAACCGCAACAATATGGAAAATGATGGAAAAATATACAAATGACAACAAAAATACAGAAAAATGATTCCAAAAACACACAGAACAACAATTATACAAGAAAAACATAAAATGACAAAAAAAAAAATGCACAAAACCCCTTTGCTCTTTCTTTCTAATTGGTCATTATTGTAAATACTGACATGAATGTGGATCATGTGATCCTCAGATCAGATTGTGGACCCCGCGGCAATGAAAGTGGCCCATGTCTGGTGCTCCATGTGTGTTTGGTACGTACCCCGCAGGGAACCGACGCTGCCATCCTGAGGCTCTGAGAAAGCTGTATGATTGGGCAGACTGCTTCGGGACCGCGTCACTGACTCAAGCTGGGAGGCCCGGCCCAGGAGAGACGCTGCGTCTAAGACCTCCCCCTCTTTGGCTTCCAGGTCGGACTTGGAGGTGGTCAGGGGCCGTGGTGCAGCCGGAGCTCCGAGGCGGCTGGGGTCATTAAGGCAGGCAGCTGTACCACTGTCCAAGCTTAACACTCGAGCGTGTGTTTTGGCACTGCCCGTGCTGGGGGTGCGGCGGGACGAGCGCCGCTTTCCTCCTCGGCGAACCCCTGCCTCAGCTTTGGCTGCCATAAAGATGCTGGCGTTGGATTTCAAGGCCTTTGTGTTGCTCTCTGGTGAGTGGCGGGAACGGGAGGTGGTGCTGGACGTGGTGGAGTGGAGACTGGAGACACAGCTGAGTTCACTTTGGTCACTGAAGTCCTCCTCTCCCCCCCCAATGAAGACCGCACCACCGCGCATCGCCACATGGTCCTGATGACCGCTGGCGTCAAAGCTGCTTGCTCTTTTTTTGCCAGAGGGCCGGCGCCCGCTGTGTCCTGTTGACAACGAGGAGGTCCTGTGAACATTCTTTACTGACTTTGGCTGCAGGTCATTGGTTACACACACATGCTCCGTGGCGGTGGCACCCGTGGAGCCTTCAGAAATGCTGGGGACGGCGGCCTCCTCCCCAGGTCGTGTGCCTGCAGAAGACGGCGCCTCTGCAGGATGTTTCTCGCTCAGTTCATTGGCGTGAGGGTTCTTATTGGCCTCCTTGGAAGGAACGCTGGGAGTTGGAGACTCAACAATGGCGTTGGCCCTGTCCCGGACGCGTTCGTCCCCTGACAGCGAGAGCAGGCTCTCCACGTGGGTGGAACTGGTCTGCTCGCTGTGGAAGCTGCTCAGCGTGCTGTTGGTGTCTCTGTCAGTGCCACTGCAGTAGCTTTCTGTGGAGCCGCTGCTGCGTGTGCTCAGACTCCTCAGGCTGTCTACACTTCTCTCGCCTCCATCACACGACCCTTTCCTACTCCCACCCAGCTCCATCTGGTACAGACCTGAGCTACCCTCCCCCGTCTCCCTGGAAGCAGAACGAGCTACTCCGCGAGCCTCTTTGTGCCGGTAACACTGGACTCCAGAGGTGGAGGGCGTGGCCTGTTCCTGCAGGTACAGCTTCTCCGCCCTCTCCCTGTCGCTCTGTCCTGGTCTGTGTGGTCGAGCGGTCTCCTGCTCACAGACGGGGTCCAGGCCCCCTCTTCTGGGCGGAGGATACAGAGCAAACTCTGGCAGACAAGGGTCGGGGAACGCAGAGCCCACAGAGCTGGAGGTCCTGGGCAGGCCGCGAGCACGAAGCTCTTTCCTAAAACTCTGGGACTGCATGGACGCATGAGCGGTGACCTCTGCGTCGCCCGAGGAGTGGGACAGGCTGAATTGATACGCAGCAGAACTACAGAGATCAGCGGGCTCCCTGGACAGCTCTGAAGGACACAAGGATGTGGACGGCTGCAGGGAGGCGAACGAGTCGTTGGGAACCAGGCAGTACATCTTGGTGTCTGAGAGCAGATCTGGATCAACACAGAGGAGGAGTAAAGGTTACAGTTTGTGATATACACAGAGGTGTAAAGAGAACTGCTGTATTCTAGTAGAAGAACTGTTATTTGATTAAAATACAAGTAAGTCATACATAAAAAACCCAAGTACAAGTATAAAGTAGCTGAATTAAATAATACTCAATAAAAAAGTTACTAGTTACTTTCATCCCCCACGTTTAGTTTTGGTAATAAATCTTGCCACGGTTCCCTGCATACAGTAAACATCTCATGTATAAACTTAAAAAGGAAGAGATCAAATCTTGCACAATTGGAACTTCATTTATTTTCTACAAAGGCATCTGTATAAAATAAAAGGTTTGTTAAAATGGGCAATTATTTAAAAAAATAAAATAACACCAATAAACTTAATTCAAAATAAAAAAATTTAAAAAATCTCAGGCTCTCAGTATAGCTACATTTATGAACTCTAAATCAGTGTTATGCTGCAGCCAAATGTGCCATGTGGGTAACAACATAATAGGTAGAAACCAAAACCTAAATAATAGAAAGTGGCTGGGTGTTTATGAGAAATGGCATGACTAAGAACATATGGATTATGTTCAATAACCATCAATACCTTCATAAACTGCTGACCTGAAATCAGTACAGTACTGTGGTTTAAGGTACCAATTTTAACTAATCTACTCAGTAACGGCTAAGTGTAGAAATGTAACAAATTACTTCTTTTAAAACATACTTAAGTACAAGTATGTTACTCAAAAAAGTATATTTATTTTTTGAGTATATCCATAAAAGCAACCCAATTACAGTAACGCGAGTAATTCATTACTATTTTGTGTTACCGTGATCATGACTGCAGCTCTCCACGAGGGTCAAACTGATGTCATCTGAAGTCTTTCCACCATCTTCAGGAAAAGCAGAGAGAGAAAAAGATTTGAAAGATTCATAATAATCACTATTCCTCTGACTTTCAGTGGGAAGCATTTTGAGAGTACATGTGCAAGTGTGTGAACCAAATATACTCTTCAGTTTGAACAAAGGGCGACCGTGGCTCAGGTGGTAGTGAGTCGTCTTCTGATCGAGAGGTTGGGGGTTCGATCCCAGTACCTGACTATGTGTCGAAGTGTCCTTGGGCAAGGCACTGAACCCTCAGTTGCTCCCAGTGGTCGACTAGCGCCTTGCATGGCAGTCCTGTCCCACTGGTGTGTGAATGTGAGAGTGAATGGGTGAATGAGCTGATATGTAAAGCGCTTTGGGACTGCTTCAGTGTGGTTATAAAGTGCTATATAAATCAAGTCCATTTACCATTTACCAAAGAACAAAGGCTGGCACTTTAATGCATTAATCGCAATTAATTAACCACAAAAAAATAACGCACTAAAAAAAAAAAACTCTTAATTGTTTTGTTTGTTTTTTTTTTTTAACTCCAAACAGCGCGGAAACGTTCTCAATGCACGAGTTCCTGGTATACTTACATACATAATACTGATGCAGACCACAACACAAAAAACAGGAGAACCAGAGGAGACGTCATTCCTGTGCTTTGAGGGAGTTAATTTTAGTTTCAATTCAAAACACCAGATGGAAAACAAAAGCCCAGTTGTGTGAAAACTGTGCAAGAAAGAGTTTGTCAAACACCGGAGCTCTTCTAAATTCCGTCAGCACCTCAATGCTAAACATCTAGAAGCTAGCACCTCAATGCTAAACATATAGCAGCTAACACCTCAAATCTAAACATGTATCAGCTAGGACGTCAATGCTAAACATGTAGCAGCAAGCACCTCAATGCTAACATGTAGCAGCTAACACCTCAATGCTAACATGTAGCAGCTAGCACCTCAATGTTAAACATGTTGCAGCTAACACCTCAATGCTAAACATGTAGCAGCTAACACCTCATGCTAACATGTAGTGGCTAGCAGGGACAACGGTCCTAGTGGGAGCAGACAGTGTCTCCAATCCACACTAGACACTCAGACAGGGTTCAGAGCCAAAATGAATAACTATGAGTGACAAATGAATCAAGTCAGTGATAAATGATTGTAGTGAACAGTCGACCACTCTCGTGGTAGAGGATATGGGTGGGGCTTGAAGCACTACTACAGATAGCACTGTCTGACCCAACTTATCAACTGCTATGTAGAAAGACTATTTCAAACTAAATTCATCAGCAATGTTCAGTTACCAGTTCTCTGGAAAGTTTTGCTTTTTTATTTTAATTTACAAAAACACATTTGTTTTAGAACATTTACAAAAAATCCTGAAAAGCATGAATATTGTTTACTTAAATTTAATTTTGTGCTTTGTAACAAAGGAATCATAATATTCTATATTCATTCACAAGATTAGAGATAAAATTAGCCACTCCCTGCCTTCACCTGGGCCTGCTGTACCATTAAATGTAAATAGGCCTAACCTAAACTGTTTCACACATATAGGACTTCAGGAACTTAACTCTATTATTTCATCCTCCAAACCATCGACCTGCCTTTCAGATCCGATCCCAACTAAGCTGTTTAAAGAAGTTGTTCCCCTAGTCTGCCCATCTTTGTTGGAGACAATAAATATATCCCTATCAATAGGCTACGTGCCACAGTCCTTTAAAGTAGCTGTAATCAAACCCCTTCTCAAAAAACCTACTCTTGATTCCAGCACTTTAGCAAACTACAGGCCTATATCTAATCTTCCTTTTATTTCAAAGATTCTTGAGAAAGTTGTGGCAGCTCAGCTCTGTGAATTTCTTCAAAACAACAGCCTGTTCGAGGACTTCCAGTCAGGTTTTAGAGCTCAACACAGCACAGAGACTGCTTTAGTTAAAGTAACTAATGATCTACTCTGGGCTTCAGATGAAGGACGACTCTCAGTGCTGGTTTTATTAGATCTTAGTGCAGCTTTTGACACTATAGATCACTATATTCTACTAGAGAGATTAGAGAAATTACTTGGAATCACAGGGACTGCCCTAAACTGGTTTAAGTCCTACCTATCTGATAGGTACCAGTTTGTACACGTGAATAATAAGTCTTCTGTGTACACTAAAGTAAGCTACGGGGTTCCTCAGGGCTCTGTGCTAGGTCCAATCCTCTTCTGTATCTATATGATCCCCCTTGGTAATGTTATGAGAAAATACTCTGTTAACTTTCACTGCTATGCTGATGATACCCAACTGTATGTATCAATGAAGTCAGGTGAGACAAATCAGCTATCTAAACTTGAGGCCTGTCTAAAGGACATTAGGGCCTGGATGGACCAAAATTTTCTTCTTCTCAACTCAGACAAGACTGAGGTCATTGTACTGGGCCCGCGACACCTTAGAGAAACCTATGCTAGCCTAACTGCCCTAGATGGCATTACTCTGGCACAAAGCACAACTGTTAGAAACCTTGGGGTTCTATTTGATCAGGATTTATCCTTCAACTCTCACATAAAACAAACTTCAAGAACTGCCTTCTTTCATCTCCGTAACATTGCTAAAATCAGATCTATCCTGTCTCAGGGCGACGCCGAAAAACTAGTCCATGCTTTTGTTACCTCTAGACTGGATTATTGTAATTCTCTTTTAGCAGGCTGCCCGAGCAAGTCGCTTAAGACACTTCAGCTGGTTCAAAATGCTGCAGCACGTGTACTGACTAAAACTAGGAGAAGAGATCACATTACTCCTGTATTAGCCTCTCTGCATTGGCTTCCCATAAAATATAGAATAGAATTCAAGATTCTTCTTCTCACTTATAAAGCCCTAAATGGACAGGCACCAGTCTATCTCAAGGAGCTTGTAGTGCCATACAATCCCCCCAGAACACTACGCTCTCAAAATGCTGGACTACTCGTTGTTCCATTCATCTCTAAAAGTAGTATAGGAGGAAGAGCTTTCAGTTATCAGGCCCCACTTCTCTGGAACCATCTACCAACCACGGTTCGGGGGGCAGACACCCTCTCTACCTTTAAGGTTAGGCTCAAAACATTCCTCTTTGATAAAGCTTTTAGTTAGGAACCAGCTCATAGCTCATAATTAAGATGCAATAGGCATAGACTGCCGGGGGGGGGGGGTCTGGCATGCTCGGTTGGAGAGAGGTTGGAGAGGGCGTTAAGAGAGAGGTCATTTAGGTTAGAGAGGGACCGGAGAGGGTCCCATTCCTCTTTCAAACACTCCCTCTATGTCTGCTTACTCCCTTGTGTGTTTGCTCCTGTACTCCTTCTGGCTTTTGTCTTGCAGGTCCGTGGGATCCTCAGTGTGGAGTTACAGAGACTCAGCGGCTCTGTCTCCACCCTTTTCTCTGCACACACCCAACACAGCATAACGTGGATGGCTGTTCATCATAGGAATGGGATCCACACAAGGTTCCTGCTGCTTAACAGAAGGTTTTCCTTGCCGCCATGATGAATTCATGTTGGGTGTGGGATACATATGTATGTGTATATACGTATATATGCATATGTGTGTATCCATAAAATGAAGAGTCCGTCCTTAAGACTGCTCTACTGTAAAGTGCCTTGAGATACCATTGGTTATGATTTGGCGCTATACAAATAAAGATTGATTGATTGATTGATATTGCACATTATGTTAGCACTCAGTGATTGAAATAATAAATACCATTTTGTTGTTTAGCTCATTTATTGTTTTCATTGATTCAGTCGGATACCAAAATCCATTTAAAATGAAAAATATTGCCTCTCGTGTCAAACATTGTTGACATTAATTTAGATTATTTAATTACAGTCAATAATCAATTAAATTTGTTTGTTTAATCGAGTCTTACCACTTAAAAAAAAAATGCATACCGTTTACAGTGATTAAGTCGACCTTAAGATTCTTTGTTTCTCAAATCACTTTCTAAAGTTTGTGGAGAAAAAAAGAAAAAGGGACAGATAATCAGATCTCACGCAATGTCCTTGTCCTAGTTAGAAGCACGAGCTGCTCATTTAAACACTGCTGCTGTATCATCTTCTTTTTCTACTTTCCTGTAAAAGGACTCCTCTTCTCATGACTCAGCAGGGCCCATCACTACATCTTAGTGTGACTACTAGGTCACAGCAGTGCTGAGTCACGCCTGCCAGTCATGCAAGCTGCTGAGTGACCTTGGTCAAAGAAATGCTTGTTCCACTAACAGGGCCCTAAAAAAATTTTTTTTTTTTTCTAAATTCTGTGTTTTCTACATACATTTTTTAAAATTCTGCTTTCTTTAGAAATATTGTGTCATTTTTTATTAATTAAACAAAAATGTATGTCAAAAACCACATGTAAGCTCCAATTCAAAGGCAGATATAAGTTTTAGTGACAGAAATTATTCTGACTGGTCCTTTTTTAATTATTTATAATATGTCTTATAAAGATATATGAGAGCAGCATTGATGTCACCCATTGTCCCCTCAGGGATCAATGGTTTACTGAATCTGTGCAGGTTTATTTATTAAGTTTTGATCAACTTTATTTTAATGATCCTGAAGAAACCATTCCAGACAGTAATGACTAGACAAAAACAAATGGACACAAGGATGCATCAGTTACTCCACCACTAGGGGCGAAATATTTTAGAGTATTAGAAGCTTGCAACATGTTTAGCTCAGGACGGGAGTGGGATGGGGGGTGCACCGATTGAATGGTCCCCAGAAACATTTCCCCAGAGAAACGTTATTCGCTTCTTGATGTTGGCGTTTCATTCACATTATGTAATTTTCTGAGTTTAACAGTGGATTCCGTTTTTATTGGTCAATTCCGTGACTCCGTGAACTTGAAAATTAGAGGGCCGTAACCTACAGCAGTGGTTCTCAACTTTTTCAGCCCAAAACCTCAAAAATAAAGGTTCCAGAGACCAGGGACCCCCACTATACCTGTAGGTGAACACACACATCAACATTGAAGAACAGTCACAGGGCCAGATTTTTGGGGCCCATCCATATAGTCAACAAAATGATGGTCCATTGTTCTATGAATCTGTGATAACCACATTTATTTATTTATCTGAATAATATCCACTGTAATCCAAGAACATTTACTATTATTTGCACCATAGTATATAGTCATCTTGATGTAAATCAAAAGTAACCAAAACAGTCAGAAAAAGTGGTAAAAAGGGTTCTAATTGTCAATATTGGAACAATTAGCAAATAATAACTGGCAAATAATGAGCCTTACACATCGTGAATGTGGTTAAATTGGCAAAAAAAAAAAAAAGCATGAAATATGATGAGAAATGGTTCAAAGTGAAAAATAATGTGTGGGGATCAGGAGGGTGCAGTCAGGCGTGGTGGAGAGGTGGGTCTCTGGGGGGCGTGGAGGGGTGTTGCTGGGGGCTCTCTTTGCGGGGTCTCTCCGGGCGGTGCCGGCCTGGTGGGGCGTGGGGGTGCCCCTCCTCAACGGGTGGGGCTTGGTGCTTGTCTCGTCTCCTGGTTGCCTTGGGGGCGCACCTCGCGGCGTGTGGGTCCGGGGCAGCCTGCCGCGCCGGTGTGGGGGGTGGGCACGCTGGGGGGTGCTGGCGGGGCGGGGTGGTGCTCTTTGCTGGAGAAAATGGCGCTACGTACGAGAGTTGACGTTCCCAGCAGCGCACATTCAACCAGAGCATGTGTGGAACTCATGGATAGTGTGGTGATGGAGAAATAAAACATTAAAAAAAACAAGGAACACAGTGACACTCTGCATGTCCGGGAGGAGGAGGAAGTTGCGTGTGTACAGACTGACAGGAGAGAAAGTTGGAGGAACGCCAAAATACAGTAGGAAATCCATTCAACTCTGACCCAAAGCAAAATAATAATAATTTTGCCATCAAAAGCCCGGTCTGTTTTTTTTGGGTTTTTTTCTATAAGGAAACAATGTTCAAACATTAGAGTTGTCACTAAAACAAAAAAATAGCTTTAAAGTCACTGACGGGGTTTTTTTTTTTTTAGAAAAAGGCTTTTTTCTCAGCTTTTTGCTCTGAAACTGAAGATTTGTGTAAAACTTGCTCTATTTAACAGCTGATTACAAAAGAACAAAACGAGCAGAATCAGATAGTCATAGTAGAATATATTCTTAGAATCAGTCAAAATGCTCAAATACAGCTGGCACTGAGGGGGGTAGAGATTCTGAAAATGGCTAGCACTGAATGAGTTAATAGTCAAAACATGTCAGGAGATCAAAGTAAATTTACTGAAAAATGTTGTCTGAGTAAACCTTAATGTAGTATACCAATGTTTGGAAGAATAATGACATTAGGTAATAGGTAGTGAGTAGAGATATTTACCTTTGACAAACGTTGCCCTCCCATGTGAGGATGCAATCTAAAACAAGAAAGAAAAAACAGGTCAGAGTGCTAACCCTATTTTTCAAAATGACAAGCATAGAGATAAATACATAGAGAGAGAAACAGTACTGTGTGTGAAAGAGCTCCTATGATAACAAAACATTGGGCTCCTTTGTTAACACTGCAGCAGTGGAGCAGAGCAGGTTCGCTGATGAGTAAGTCAAGGACACGCTAAAACACAGAGCATGACCCCCATGTGGGAATCACAGGTTATTTATAGTAGAACCAAACGACTGCAAAAGAACAGAGAAATCTGCTGACACAGTACTTACAAAAACACCTTGCCTTGTACGTGTGCACGAGGTCAACACTGACAAACACTGCCTGACACTGTAAACTCATTATTAAACATGGCAAAAATGACAGGCAGCGTCAGAACAAAAACAAATAGCAAACACGCAAACAAGAAAAACACTTCTGTGTCAATATATGAAAGTTTGAGGATCCGTGTCACGGTTTCCATTCGTCCTCATACCAACAACTCTGTGGATTCGTCCTGAAAGCAAACATTTGTTAGAGCATTGGATTTTCCCGAAAAAGAGATAGAAAATACTAATCTCCTTCCTATTGATTTTTATATTTACTATCGTAATTAAAACAAGCCCTGCAATGAACTGGCGCCCTGTCCAGGGTGTGCCCCTGCCTAACAACCACTGAGTGCTGGAGACACCAGCAGACCCATGTGACCTGGAAAAAAGGAACAAGCGCTTCAAAAAAAATGGATGAATGAATAAATAAAACCAAAGCTATTCCAAATGTTATTGTGATTTATTTAAACAAAATCAAGCAGGAACTAGAATTTTTGCATTTCCTGAAGAAAATGCAAGTGAGGATGCACAGCTGAGACACACCACTATATGGCTGCTAGAACAAAAAAACAGAACCTGACAGTAGCATTAACATTAACAGTAGCAATGCATTAGCAGTAACAATAGCATGAACCTAACATTAAGTTATATAATCAACCAATAGCCTAGCATTATCATTAAACTAACATGAAATTAGCATTAACCTAACATTAGCAATTACATTAGCATTAACCTAACATTAACAATAACATTTCCATTAGCATTAACCTAACATTAACAATAACATTTCCATTAACCTAACATTAACAATAACATTTCCATTAGCCTAACATTAACAATAACATTTCCATTAGCCTAACATTAACAATAACATTTCCATTAGCATGAACCTAACATTAGCAATGACATTAGCATTAACCTAACATTAATAGTAGCATTTCCATTAACCGAGCAGTAGCATTAACTGTAGCATTAGCAGGAGTATTAACATTAATTTATCATTAACCTACCATTAACATTAACAGTAGCATTAACTATAACCAAAAGTTAGGTTATATCATCTACCAATCAGAAGCCAGCAGTAGCATTAGTCTAGCATTAGCAATAGCATAAACCTAACATTAACAGTAGCATTACCATTAACCTAGCATTAACATGAACAGTAGCATTAGCCTAACATTAACCTAACATTAACAGTAGCATTAGTAGTAGCATTAGCATTAACCTAACATTGGGTTACATCATCCACAAATCAGAAGCCAGCAGTAGCATTAAGCTAGCATTAGTATTACCCTAACATTAACAATAGCATTAGCCTAATATTAACCTAACCTTAACATTAACAGTAGCTATAGCAGTAGCATTAACCTAACATTAACAGTAGCATTGGCATTAGGCTAGCATTAACATAAAAATTAGCATTAGCACAAATATAATCGGATGCTGTGAATAAATGTTTTGGGACAATATCACATTTACAGAATTTGTCTTAATAAACAAGTGGACCGACTTCACCATCTGAAATGTAAATATCTCCATGACACGGACTAAACCCTCACCCACATGTTTTTGGACAATATAACACATTTACAACACATAAAACAGGTGGGCTAATGTTAGCTTTAGCATGTGTAGCAAATGGTTGGATGTCAAATCTGACATGATCCCAGTGTGCTATGTTTTCAGGAAGTTTAAAGGTCTGTAATGGCTTTGACTGATTAGAAAAAGCTCATGACGGAGGCTCTACTTTCTGTGTGGGGTTTGCATGTTCTCCAGATATTGTGAGTTTTCTATAAGAACTCCAAACACACAAGTATAGTTGGAGGGAAATGGAGGAGGTCTGAATGTTATGTGAAGGCATTGTAAGCAGTCAGCTGGAACGGACAACAGCGGATCTTCACGAGCCGTGCACGAGTTGGACTGTGCACGGTACGTGTATCTATGAGGACGTTAGAATGTGATGTGAGAGTTAGAGCGTGACATCGGAGTGTGTGAGAGTGTTAAAGTGAGAGGTGTGAGAGGGACGTGTCTGAGTGAAATAGAGATCAATGCTTTCTAAACGTATTTATATCATGGAGCGGAAGCCGGACCTCTGTCCGTACTGTGGGGCACAACAGCACTTTTTCAACCTTTTTGGAGCCAACGTACATATTTTCATTGAGAAAAAAATCCCAAGGCAGATCACCAACCCAAAATGTTAAAAAAATAAACTTCATAACCTATAGTAACAATATCAAGTGTCTCTAATAAGAATCAAATAAACACAAAAAACAAAGTTTTTATGATCTTTAATTTCTTCTTATAAAAAGTGCAATTAACAATCTGGAGTCATTTTGTTGGAGTGTTTTTAATAGAAATCAAATGACAAAAGCAAACAACAGCAAAAAAAAATCTATGATTTTTCAAATTTCTTTATTAAACATTAATAGCGTCAGATTTGATCCAGAGGCTGTTATTGCGGTATTTATGTTCAAGAATGAACTGAGTTTATGATTTAAACTTAAACTCTGATTTACATGAGCGATGAGAACTAAGTAGCAGTTACTGTCTGCCATTTTCTTTCATTATTTTATTTTTTATCATCAGACAAAAGCTCCTCATCTGTTCCTCCTCAGAGTGAGATCAGTCCTAAAACGCAGCAAAGCACACGTGGTGTTCTTATTGAGTGTTTTTTTAAATAGATTGTTATGATTATCACAAGTGAAGGTATAGCATTGTTTACACACATCCACAGAGGTGGGGTCTCCTCTCCACTCTGACCTGCAGCTGAAGTCAGGAGCTGCTGTGAAGCTGTCTGTCAGTGAGCTTAGGGACGGGGGAGGGGCTTACAGCAGCACAATGGAATATTTATACAATAATAAATTAATTTTAAAAAATTTTTTAGACCGATTGGGTGAAATTGAATGATTTCCTACGGCACACCTGACGATGAAAAACCCTGCTCTCAGCTTGGGCAATATATATCAAGTTTTCTATTTTGGCGATATAGAAAATGACAATATTGCTTATATCGAGATATCTGGGTTTTTTTTATTACTTTTTTATTTATACAATTACAGTACAAATCACATCATACAAGTATTTAATATTATTCATAGAGTACAATCAAACAGTGGCCTTTTTCCATATTTCTGAGATATCTATTTTATAGCTTATTTTGCATTAAAATACTTGTTTTAGGAGTTGCTGCTTTAGTTTCTTCTCAGAACAGCAGGAAAAGCACCGTTAAATGGTTGTCTGAGTGCGTCCTAACCCAGACCTTCCCCTAAACAAGCTACACTACCGAACTCACTCACACATGCTGTCCCTAAGGAGAAAATGCCAAAAGATGCACATATTGTACAGCTGTTTGTAAACAAATGTGCCTGTGTGTCAAATTTAACCCAGAATTGTCTTTCTGGTAAAACTTTGAGTAAAAAATATAGAGCTTTATATCAAATATCGCCATTTAGAGAAAAAATATTGTGATATGAGTTTTGGTCCATAATGCTAAGCCATACTCTCAACAATGACAAGGAGGGGTTACAACCTGCTTTACACGATTTGTGAGCAGCATTTTATGGTATTTACTTTGATTTCAAAATCCCCTGAAGGTGATATATTCTCTCCCTCTAACGAGCTCACCTGCTGGTTCAACTCCATCCCGATGTAGGAGTTCCTGGAGCTGCAGTCCACAGGAGGAGTCTGCTGTCTGATGAAGTCTGCCATCTCCATGCCTCCTCCAGGGTCCCTTTGCAAACACACAAACACAAGGACATGCTCAGTTTGGGAACCCAGAACACAGGTGTTTTATTATGAAAGGCTGCCGTTAGGAATGCTGCTTGTTTTTGGAGCTTGGGCTGCGTCCGAATAGTTCTTCCTATCTCCTTTCCTATCCTTTTTTCCTTAACCTCGTGGATTACATCAAAGGATTAAGGAAAGGTGAAAAGAGACTTCCTAAAGGAGTTAGGGAAAATACCATCACGTTGTTTTGACAATCAGACGCACTTCCACTAGGTGAAGTAATAATCCGACGGCGACAAAGGTTAGTGACGTCTGCCGTGATGAAAAAACTACAAATTTCCAAAAAGAGACTACTAAAACCACATTCATAACACTTTCCTTTGTGCCTCTAACCGCTGATATAATCTCAAATATTACAAGGTTTGAATGTAAATCAAAAGAAAAGAGGCTACGAGGAACTGAAGTGAAACTAAAAGCCCACACACCTTCCACTCAGAAATCAACATTAATTCAAAATAAGTATGATTTTATGAAATTGTTACATTTATGTAAGATATAGTTCTACATAACATGGTATGCATACACATGTACAACTGCACAAATCATTCCTAGGTCAATCAAATAATGTTGATTAAAACATGATGTGGCTAAAAATGTCTCTGATCCCTTTTTCTTGTACGACAGAGTGCTCTGTTTTCAGTCTCCGTGAGTTTCCCTGAACGCTTAGATATGAGGGTCCCTTTAAATGTTGATGTTGCAAGGAATTGTGGGTCAGCATAATCTAGTCTCCTTTGGTAAAGGATGCATCAGTGTTTCCTAGGCTAAAGGAGGTTATAAAGGAAGCATTGAGCCTCCTTTCCTTAGCTTTTAGAGAATTGGAACGCTCCTTTTCATGGCCGCCACTTAAACACTTTAGGAAAAGTGGATAGCAAAGGAGATAGGAGGGACTAT
The DNA here is from genome assembly GCF_900634775.1 of Gouania willdenowi. Lineage (NCBI taxonomy): Eukaryota > Metazoa > Chordata > Actinopteri > Blenniiformes > Gobiesocidae > Gouania > Gouania willdenowi. The sequence goes on along the minus strand of NW_021145219.1, from coordinate 830,569 downwards.
TTGGACGCAGCCCCAGTTTTTCATCTTGAATACATTGTTTTGGAGTATGGAAAGTCCAGTGAGGTCTCAAACACGAATGAAAACACCCATGTGCATTTCATTTATGTCTATGTTTAGCCCAGACTTTTATGTAGGGGAACCGAGGGTATATGATATGGTTTAATTTATTCAGACACAGTTTTCAGGAAATTTACTTTGCTCTCCTAACATGTTTCGACTGTCCACTATCAAGTCTTCCTCAGAGGCATCTGCTGATCGCTTTGATGTGTCCTTATGAGTTCTTTCTGGGCTGTGACCAGCCTGACAGAACTGTCGCCCGATGGTCTCTGGAGAAGAGAGTCCCAGGTGTGGGTCTTGAGACCTCTGAGGAAGACTGACAGCAGACATTCAAAAACACGTCAGGAGATCAAATTCCTGAAAATTTGTCTGAATAAATGAAAAGAATTCAAAGTGTACTTGCTGAAATTATTACAGGAACTAAGGAGTGCTAGAATTCGGTTGTATTGAAAGTGTTCATCTAGATCACTTTGAGGTTGCTCATTAATAATCCATTTTCCCTACAGTGGGTTCTCTTTGGTAAGTTCAAATGTCTGAAGTTAAATTATTAACAAAAAACACAGGTAGAATTAATGCATTCATATTTAGAAAGAATGAAAATATTGATAATATCCAAGCATAATGTAGATAAAGACTACTAATATTCTAATTATTGGTTAACTGGTGCAGTGGTGAAGTGGTAATTCCAGCAAGTTCATTTTGTCTTCTTTGGAAGTCAAAGACACATCAAAGGGCAGTTGACAGTTGCAACATGTATAGAGATAAATTTTCTAAAAAAAAAAAAAAAAAAGTGTCTGAAAAAATGAAACGTTAATGAAGTGGTTTTTGGTTTTCATCCAATCTGGTCGATCACTGTGGGAGTCCCCTAAACCTAACTGCTCACGTTGCATATCGCTTTGGATAAAAGTGTATGATAAATGGTAAATGGACTTGATTTATATTGCGCTTTATCCCCACACTGAAGTGGTCTCAAAGCGCTTTACAATATCAACTCATTCACACACCAATGGGACCGGGCTGCCATGCAAGGCACTGGTCAACCACTGGGAGCAATTTAGGGTTCAGTGTCTTGCCCAAGGACACTACGACAGGTGTAGGCTGGGATCGAACCCCCGACCTCTTGATCAGAAGACGACCCCTCTAAATGAAAAAGACATTGTAATTGTAATCTTGTAAAATAAAAGTTTCTCAACAAGAACAAGTTCTCTTCTGGAGAAAAAAAACTTGCTCTAATCTAAACTTGGTAAACTCCAAGTTTTAAGCTTAATACTGCAAAAAGGGTTCTGATTGGCTGGAGTTTCTTGATTAAAGCAAAGCCTGATTGGTGGGGACATGAAAGGTGGTCATCTTAAAGGGATCCTCCACTTTTTTTTTTAACAAGTTTGGCCTAGAAATGTTTTAAATGTACCTATTAGAAGATCTAAGCCTAATAAAACAAATTGTTATGCACCATATTAATTTAATTGCCTTTTAAAAATGGGACTACTTTACAGTTTCAGAGCCTGTGTTTCACCATCTTGAAATCATGTGATTGATGATGTCATACGGCCCCACTCCCTGTAAACATCCCATTGTTTTCTATTGGAGTGAAGAATTCAGCCTGATTTTTAGAACTTTTAGCAGCTTCTTCACTCAAAATGACAACTTGTGTTGCTTTTGGTTGCACTAAAAAACAAGAAAAGTTAAAAAAAAAAATTTAAAAATCTGTGACCGCAGGGAAAGACAGTTTTAACTCTGCAGTTTTGTAGTTCGTAGTAGACAATGAAGCAGAGAAGAACAGCTCTGATAACTCTACTTCAATTAAATGAATATGGTGCATAATAATGTGTTTGTTAGACATAGGTCTTCTTAACTCAGTGCCATTGATGAGATAATTTGTCATTTGAATTCCAAACGCTCAGTGCCATTGACGAGAAAACTCGCCAGTTATGTTTTTTCACTGAGATTATTAGAAAACACCTTGGCGGAGGTCCCTCATCAATATCTAAGCTGTAGTGTGATGTAGATACCAACTGTGCCCTGAAGGTGGCAGCAGCGCACCTTTCGATGACAAATTAGCCACTGATGCTAACACTAGCTAAAGGGAGCGAAGCAGGGACGAGGGGGAGATTATGGCGCTGTGTGATATTGTGAAGTATCCAGCAGCTCACAGCACCACATACTAACACAGAACATGGGTGGACCTGAGTGGATTATTGATAATGCTGTGATCGTGAGATAAAACCATCAACTAACAGGGCCAAACGGGTCATCCCTGCATGTTGGAAGAGGAAGTTACGTCTGTGATTGACGGGGGGAGCAGATACAAAATATAGTAAGTAAAACATTTAACGGTGAGCCAGATAGCAAAATAATAATAATTTTGCCATCAAAATACTTGTTTCAGTGTTGTTGTTTTTTTTGTTTTTTTTAGAAGGAAACCAATGTTCAGATGTTATAGTTTTCAATAAAGCAAAAAAAAAATTACTATTTTTTTTTTTTATAGAAAAAGCCTATTTTTCTCAACTTTTTGCTCCGACACTGGTGATTTGTTTAAAACTTGCTCTATTCAACTGCTGATTACGGACAAACTAAAGCTATAAACATTTTTTTTTTTGATGAAAGTAAAGACTTCTTTCAGAATCTGATTTCAGATAGTCATAGTACAAAACATTCTGTGGGTCATTAAAAATCAGTCAAAATGCTCTAAAACGGCTGACACTGAGAGGGGTAGAAATTATGAAAATGGCTAGCATTGAGTGAGTTAATGAGTACATTTCAATGATTTTTAGACAAACTTGTACAAACAATAGGTGATCCCTTTAAAGTGAGGACGAAGAACAATAAAAAGTAGAAATTATGTTCTGACAGTGTGACATATGTAACAAGTGTATGCATGTGTGACACAGCAACAATCATATTTCCTTATCCCAAATAAAACTCAGATTTCAGACATCGCTCCTGCATATTTGACAGGTTTGTTCATCTTAAGGGTAACGTTTGTTACCAGGCCACAAAGGAAACAGTGTGAGTAATGAAATCCAACATGAGGAAACATCTTCATCATGTCTCTCTTCTGTTTCCATGTGTGAGGGCAAAGCTGCCAGTGACACTGGCTTCAATTCTCCTTTTTCCTTTCCCAGCGTCCTGCTAAGTGCTCCCACTGGAATGTGAACGTCACCACTCAGAGGCTTCTGCTTCCTTCCCCCTGTTTTCTCCTTAACATCTTCCCTTCAGTGATTGTTCTGCTCTTTTATTTGGCTTGAACGCTGATGAACTGCTTATTAACTCTCATCCATCACTTCATTAGCACCATTTTCACTGCATGCAATGTTTCCACCACAAAGAAGCAGGTGTTAGAACTGAGTGTCTGTTTATCATCCAAAATAGGCAGCAGTAGGGAGGGTCGTCTTTAAGGAACTTTTTCTCCACAACTTTCATTTTTTTGTATGCCTGTCAACTAACATTTATGCAAATGTTTAGCTTGACTGGTGAATATTTAGAAGTCACTTAAAGGGATCATGAAATTACCATTTTGACAACGGTTTTACTAATTCACTAGTAATTGATTAACCAATGGTTCTACATTGGTTAATCACAATTTGTATGCAATAATCTCACATTTTAAATCAGGGGTCCCCCATGGCCACTATCCAGCATGTTTTAGATGTTTCCCTCTTCCAACACACCTGATTGAAATGACCAGGATCGTTATCAGGCTTCTGCAGAGCTTGATGATGAGTTCATCATTTGAATCAGGTGTGTTGGAAGAGGGAAACATCTAAAACATGCTGGATAGTGGCCCTTGAGGACCAGGATTGGGGACCCCTGTTTTAAATGATGATCATTAGCAGTCACTGTATATTTGTTACTTTACAATAGCAATGTTTTTTGGACAATTTCCCCTTAAACTGAAGTATGGGAAAAATTGTGGGGCTTTGAGTGACCTCTAAACATGTGTCAATCTGCTGCATTTTTGCACTGCATCTTTCTTTCATGAGATAGAACATATTTAAACATGCAGATCTGGGTTACAATAAATTATTTTTCCCCATTATATCATGGACCACCCTAGTAGGGAGGGTGGTGAGGGTAGGGAGCCAGACTCACCCTGGACCGTTGCTGTCCTCCCGACAGGTAACGGCTCCATCATTGGCTCTCTCAGTGCCACCTCTACCCTGGCTCTTCTTGGCCTGATGCTCCACCACCTCCCCCTCGTCGAGGGCATGATGAAGGCGGTAGTTCACCATCTTCAGCAGGAGGAACATGGCCGCTATCACACCACAGTAGATTCCCACGATCACCATGGTCGGCGGTAAGGCCTGAGGAGGACATAAAAAGTAATTCTGTGTCATCATTAACAGCAGACATGGTGATCTAACATTGTGCGACCCCTAAAGCAAACACACAAAATACACTAATGGACAACAAAAAATGTCAGAAATACACAAAAACACAAAACAATTATACACAAAAATAATTGAAAAATAAAGAAAAGATCAACAAAAATAAACAAAATCACAACAAATATACACAAAGCGTCTGTACTACCAAGCTGGAAAATTATGTCCGGGATATCTTTCTGATAGTGGCGGGCTTCACCTAACCAAACTTTCTCCATCAGAGAGCCCCTGTACTACGAAGCAGGATATAAATACAGTACAAAGTGATTTCAGACAAAATACGTGCACGGGGTGGAGATTACAGCATCAGGCCAATCAGGGATAAACTGTAGAGCAATTTACGTCACAATTGATGAATAATTCTTTAAAAATATTAAGAATTAAAATCCATAATTCAGACAAAAAAACAACAGAAAATGCAGGAAGAAAGAAAACTTAGGCAGGAAGCTGCCGACACTGTTAATGCATAAAAACGTGAGATTATACAATATTTAGGGCTGTCACTTTAATGCATTAATTGCGATAAATTAATTAGTGGAAAAAATAACGCACTGAATTAAACTGATCGTCCTTTTTTTGCACCACAAACAGCACGGAAACTCTCATTGCACAAGTTCCGGTATACCCATAATACTGATGCAACGGCTACAAAGGTAGAACCTGAGAAGTCTTTGCGTGCTTTAATTTTAGTTAAATGAAACACACACCGGATAGAAAACAAAAGCCCAGTTGTGTGCAAATTGTGCAAGAAAGAGTTTGTGGATCAGCGAAGCTCTTCCACCTCAATGCTAACATGTAGCAGCTAGCACCTCAATGCTAAACATTAAACAGTTAACACCTCAAAGCTAACATGTAGCAGCAAGCACCTCAATGCTAAATATATAGCAGCTAGCACCTCAATGCTAAACATATAGCAGCTAGCACATCAATGCTGACATGTAGCAGCTAGCAGGGACAACGGTCCCAGTGGGAGCAGACAGTGTCTCCAATCCACACTGGACACTCAGACAGGGTTCAGAGCAAAAATGAATAACTCCATGAGTGACAAATGAACAAAGTCAGTGGATAAATGATTGTAGAGAACAGCCTCGGTGGTAGAGGATGTGGGGCTATTACTACTAGATGTGATTGACATCTCCCCCTTTACATTTGCCACAGGTTTGTATCCAAGGAACTTTACAAAAGATGTCAGTAGACGTTTTAATGCAGAGCAACCCTTCTGATTTCTCTACAGAGCCTTTCCTTAAATGCTCTGCATCCAAAACGTTGTACAGAAAACTACTGTTGGCAAAAAACATAAAGCAGCACACGACATCTGTAACGATGTGAGTGCACATCTGCGGTGTGTGATGTTACAAATGTGTGTCAAGGTAAATTGAAGTGTTCCTTGATAAGTGGTGTTCAGGTGGACGGAGCCAGGTAGAAACCCAAGGTTTCTTAGACAAAACCTGCCAGCGAGCAGGTTCAGTTCCTGAAGAATGTTACCATGGTGACAGACTCTTGCTTTCAGGAATTGGATATTCAAGAGTTTCCCATATTTGAGCCCAAACATACTCAGAGTTTGAACATAACCTGCTTTCTGGATGGATTACCCCCCAGGACACACTGAATGAATCCCGGAAGTTAGCCCGATAACACAAAATTCAGTTTTGTAGTACAGGCCCAAAATGACTGAAAATGTTACAAAACATCAACAGAAATATATATCAAAACAAATACTAACAAATGAAACAAAAATTCGAAAAATGACTCAAAATACACAAAAGGACAACTAAGAATGTCAAAAATACACAAAACAATTAAACAAAAATAATTGAAAAATAAACAAAACATCAACAAAAATAAAGAAAATGACAACAAATATACACAAAATGGCTAAAAATTTTACAAAACGCCAACAGAAATATACGAAAAAAATTACTCCAGAAACGCATGAAAGAAAATTCTAAAAATGACAGAACAAGAGAAAAACATGAAAACAAAAATATAGAAAAATGTCAAAAATATACAAAACGTCAAACAAAAACACACCAACCTTTTGATCTTTAACGTATGAATCTGTGTTTACAAGTTTGGCCTAAAATATTTATGCATGAGGAGATCTATGTCTAACAAAATACATTATTTTGCAACATATTCACCATTTACTGTAAAATTTTCAGTTATTTCTGTGAATTTTAGTCAACTTTGTGCAAGTTGTGTATGTTTGTTGTTGCTTTATTCATGTGTCTACTATGTGTCCTTTTGCATACATTTCCTTAGTTTTATGTTTTTTAAGTCATTTTGTTTGTTTACTTTGAGGGCCACACAAGAAATTGGTTAAAAGTTAGAATGGCTAAAAACAGAAAAAGTGGTTAAAAGGGTTTAAAGTGTCAATATTGGACTAGGAGTGTGACAATAGCTCTATACAGCGATATATCGCGACATTTTTCCGCACAATCGTTTATCGATATGCTCCCGCTAAGTATTGATTTTTTTTTTTCTTTCCCAAAACCTTTTCTGCTTTTTCACTAAAATGTGCAGGTACGTTTTCACCGAAATTTTGTCACTGTTTGTTGAAGGAACCAATATTTTGTTTACTGGAATATTGCACTATAATAGTGTCACTGGTAAGAAAGACCCTATTTATTGTTTACAGAAAGCACTATTGGAGATACTTATTCATTTACATTGGCATGTTGACACTGATTTACAGAAATGTTGCACTAAAATAGTGTCACTCTTCATAAGACACTTTTTCAATTTATTGTCTTCCAGAGATGTAAAATAAACAATTTATTTTTTCACCTAATCTTTTTTTTTGTTATGTCAGAGATTATCGTAGATTGATTTCTGACCAATATATCGATAATCGCAGAATCATCATATCGTGAGATAATTGTTATTGTGAGCTTTATATCGCGCATCGTATCTTGAGGTACCCAGAGGTTCCCCCCCTATATTGGACCAATTAGTTTAAACTGGCAAATAATGGGCATGACGCATTATGAGTGTGGTTAAATTGGCCAAATAAACATTTTTAAAAAAAAAAAAAAAAAAAAAGAAGTTAAAAGTGACAATAATGGGTTATCATATGCGACATTAGGTGGAAAAGTGGTGGAATGGGCTTATAAGTGCTAAAAATGTCTTGAAAATGTAAAGTAATGTAGCAAAAATGCATTAAAAGGAGCAAAAAAAGTGATGAAAATAGGTTAATATATGAAAAGTTTGGTGCAGTTGCAAAAAAATCATAAAAAACAAACAAACAAAAAAACATGGTTTCTTGAAGGTATCTGGCGACCCCAAGGTTTAGAACCCTTTACCTAATATATAACGTAAGGTACATTAATGTTGAAATTGCTCATTTTTCCAACATGTAATCCGCGGCCCACTTGAGATCAAACTACTCTGTGTTTTGTCCCCTGAACTGACATGAGTTGGACAGCCCTGGGTTAAAGTGAGCAAACAACAGCCGTGCGCGTACAACATTAATACAGACAGATTAATGCTGTCACAGCTGGTCACACCGGGGGGGGGGGGGATTACACTGGAACATCCTAACGGTCCTTAAACGCAGCACAGACACAATGGAGCACTGTGGTCCCATCTATTCTCTATGTTGTCACACAAATATACAGTGGAGGAGCACAGATATGTGCCATCAGTGTGTTGGAGACACGCTGACGGTGTTGTTTGTGAAGTTTGAGCTGCTCCAGATATTAGACACACTGCGACCTAATAACGGAGCAGTGTGTGTGGTTAGCTCAGCACCGAGGCGGAGGAGGCTCACCATGTACAGAGTGAAGGGGAAGCAGAGCAGGAACAGCCATATGTAGAGGTGCAGAGCGTTGACGAACGTGTTCTGGTCCGGGTCGTAGTACCATCCGCCCGTGACCGAAGCCCACAGCCCCTGTCTGAGGATCTGGAGGCTCTGCGACCCCATGGCGGCGGGTCCGACGGTAGCAGCACCGGGGGAGAGGGCGACTCTCCGGCTAATCGTCGCCGAGCATCACAAACAGCTCCTTGTTTCCAGACAGTGGCCTGAAAATCCCCTCTGCAGCCATCTTCTTCTTCTTCTTCTTCTTCTTCTTCTTCTTCTTCTTCTTCTTCTTCTTCTCCTGCTGCTGCTGCCAGCTGGGCCAGCGCTGTTTACTCCTCCACTGAGGAAGACTACAATCCCAGCATGCCCCGCGACAACACTTCCTGTTCTTCTTAACATCACCGCTGCCTCTTCGCTCCCTGTCTCCCTAAATCAGCGTTACTGTTATTGGCATCACTACTTTTGTGCTTCTATATAATATTTCACTTCAAGTGAAGTGTTACATTTTAATTTTCACTGTTCCCCAGGGATGGGTTAAATTGCAGAGGACAAATTTCAATATATATGTGTAACAACATATATAAATGACGAATAAAGGCTTAAACCCCAGTTTAATTTAATTTAATTTAATTAATGATGAACGTGCCAAGTTATATCTAGATGTAGCTAAATGCTGCTCCCTGCAGGACACAGTGTTACAGTGCAAAGGACTGGTCAATTGTAATTGCGTAATTGATAATTAATTACAATTATAGTGTAATTTTAAAAATATGTTGCTGTCATAATTAGGTTGTAATTGAGATTAGATAATTTACTTTGTAACCTCCATACAAATTCTATAAAAATATGTCAATTATAATTTAACACAAAACTGGGGAACCATGTGAGAGTTCTATGTACAGTTCTTATTAAAATGTTTCATATCAAGCTTTCCTACATGTTACTGTTTTAATCAGTTGAAATCAAGGGGTCTAGTGACACAAAAAAGGCTCAGATGCCCACACCAAAAACATTAAAACCTATATTTTCATTGATTAGGAATCCTAACAAGGTAAGCAATATGAAAGAAATTAGATGATGGATATTTAATTTTAGTGTATTTTACAGCTGATTTAGGACCTGTTATTATAAAAGATGCTAACAGAAAGCTAACACAAGAGGAAGGTTAAGTTTTATTAGGTTATTTATTTGAAGCTCAGTAATTGTGATTATTTAAATTTAGTAATTGAGAGCATAATTGGAATTTACTTTTTGAGGATAATTTTATTTGGAGAAAAAATCCTGTCACTGTAAATGTAATTGAACATGATGATGGTGTCACCGTTAAATTCCTTGTGGTGTTTTTTTAAATTGTACCTGGTGAATAAAATCCTTTCTGATTCTGATAATTGCAACTGTAATTGTAACTGAAAAATGTAATCGACCACCACCCTGGTCGGGTCATCTTTTAAAAAAGCATAAGAAATACACATTAACATTTCACATTTTATTATTAAAATAAGAAAAACAAAAAAAAAAAAGCAGCATTTTAATTTGAACATGATGTAATACAAAGTGAAGAAGGTTGAGTTGGGCTTCACTAGTAGTAGATAGTGGTCTGCTGCATCACTGCAGTCTGGCTCTTTTCTCAGGGGGGGGTTTACTAGGCGGAGCGGGGGCGGTGGACTTGGAGGCCGGTTCCCTCTCCTCTTGCTTTACACCTTCTGCAGGAGGTTCAGGTTCCTTCTTCACCTCGACTGGAAAACAAAAGCATAAAGTAAACCATGTATTGATCGGAGCCAAACCAGAGCCAATGTGTGTGATCAATGTCCATACCTGGAATAGGCTTCTCTCCAGGCTTGGGCTGAAAGAAACCACAAAAGTGGAATTGTATATATTTGGTTGGATGAAGTCAGAGGGTGTGTGAAACGTACCTGGTAAAATGTTGGAGGGAATTTGGACCTGAGGTCCAGAAGAAGAGTGTCAACACGTTGCCTCTGAAACAGAGAGCTAGGCTCCTCCTTCTTCTTGGACTTGGGTTTGGCTTTTTCTGGAAATAAGAGCGTTGTTAATTATCGTTAAAGGAAACATCTTCAACCACAGTCTAAGGCAGGGATTCTCAACCCTGGGGGCACGGCCCCATTGGTCGCATTTTCCTGAAGGCGACCTCCCACACAGGGAGGTTGCCTTCAAGAAACTAAGAATATTTTCTGAACAATTTTAGCCCATTTTTTCTGCAACTCCACCAAACTTGCCATATTTCAACCTAATTTTATCACTTTGACCACATTCACGATTTCTCATGCCCATTATTTGCCCCCCCGCCACCCCCCCATTTTTGCCATTTTTGCCATTTTTAAGCTAATGTTGATTGACACTTTCAACCCTTTTTCCACTTTCTCTGTCTGTTTTTGGCCACTCTCATTAGCAACTTTAAACCAATTTCTGTGGTTTTTAAAAATCCCATTTCACCACATTTTCCATCATTTTTGGTCACTTTTCACCCATTTTATTTCTGATTAAAACAAGGATTTACACCTTTAAGATGACTATAAACTATGGTGCAAATAACAATACACTTCCTGGATAACAGTGGATATTATTCAGATGAATAATTAAATGTGGTTTTCACAGATTCATAGAACAATGGACCATCATTTTGCTGACTTAATGGATGGACCGCAAAAATCTCTCCCCTTTATTCCCCCTTATTGATGGCCCTGTCTCCACATGACTGTTCTTCAATGTTCATGTGTGTGTTCAACTACCTTCGGGCACAGTGGGGGTCCCCTGTCTCTGGAACCTTTATTGATTGATCTAAGGAGGCCTTTTTTGTCCTCTCACCTCTCTCCTCATGGTCTTTAAAGTGCCACCAGTAGCCCTTGGATGGATGATAGCGGCAGTATGACATGGCTTCATCAAATGCAGACTGAATACCATGAACTGCAGAGAGCTGTTGATCACAGAGAGTCTCAATGAGCTTTCCGCAAAAACAAAGGGCTTCAAAATGCTCGTCATACCACTCTGGAGCTGATGACCGTGCCGAGGTCTGGGGCCTGATACACCACTCCAGCGATGATGTAGTAGTCAGATAAAGGAATCACTGGAAACACAGAGAACCATGAAGAAAGCTTTAATGTCACGGTGTGGATGATGATTATGATGCTGTTGCCATGGAAGCAGGAGCTCACCTTGTGTGGGAGACTGCCTCTGCTGTTTACGAATGATGTAAAGAATGGGTTCCTGAGCATGAAGGAGAATATACTCCACTCCCACCATCTGACTGATAATCACACATCAACAGGCCTTTTTATAGGAATGCAATCAGCACTTCATCACACAGATAGACAACTTTTATCACAAGGGGCGGGGCCACAAAACCGTGATTGTATCTGATTGATAAAAATTATATTTTTGTGGTTATTCTGGATTTTCAGAGCAATCTTGTGTATTAATGGTCTTTTTTTTTTTTTTTTTACTTGTCTGCACATGCTGTCAAAGGTCAACACCACAGGAAGTACAATCATTGTGAGACAGCAATGCATATTTTGTTATTGCAATAAAATACATTGATTTATTTTATTGATTAATTGTGACCATCACCAGCCCTCCCTAAAGAAGGGTAAGAAATCTTTTATTATAGGGAGGATATAAAAAGGGAGAGCAGTGTTACACCTAAGTGGAGGGGGAAGGGGAGGGGAAAGGGAGGAGGGAGGAGAGACTCAAGGTAGGAAATAGAAAAGGTGGGGAAGAATAGATTGTTTTGCAGTGAGGGTGAGATGTAGGGATGTAACGATTAATCGTAAGGCAGTTAAAAATTGATTCATAGGTACCACGGTTCACATCGATGCTCTGAAAATTGAATCGCAGTACTTTCTTTAATATATATTATATATATTTTATATTATATTATATATTATATATTAATCCTTCCAGAAGCGGACGTGACGGGCGGAATCTGCTACTATTTTCTTTCTGGCCGCCATTTACTGTTAAACATGCTCATAAATGATTCTTTACTCCTTTAGCACCGAAAGAATATCTGTAATATTACGTGAATATCTGTAAAAGTCAGGTTTTTCTATTAACTCTGTCTGCTAGCATAGCTTCTCTTCTTCACTGGTGGAATAACTGCATGCCAACCGACCACTGGGTTACCAGCGCCCTCTGCTGGTCTAAACAAATATCTGACGTAAATACAGTAAAATGACTTTTTTTTTTTTTTTTAAAGTCCAATTGTTAAGGCACAAAATACATTTTCAGTTGTACTTTTGAAAAGAAAAAGAACTATTACGCAGTTTTGAATTGTTTATTATAGAACCAGAATTTAAATTAATAGGCTTCTTCATTTGTATTATTCCTTTATTTATTTCATTCAAGATTTATTTATTTATTTAATAGTTTATCAAGGGATACTTTTGACAATGAAAAATAAAAGGAAAATAGTATAGTATTTTCCCCCAAAAAATAAAGGAAAAGTTTTCAGTCATTTGTCAACATTCCCATTTTGTAAAATAAATCGTGAGAAAATCGTATCGTGAACCCAGTATCGTGAATCGAATCGTATCGGGAGTTGAGTGAATCGTTACATCCCTAGTGAGATGTGAGGTTGTAGAATATATTGTGCTTATTATGTTGTGTAATCGTGCCAGTATAGTGACAAGTGTGAAGCTTAGCTATAATGGTGGTGGCTGTGAACAGGGGGAATGAGTGAATGGTAGTACCTAAAGCAGGTATTTGGGAATAACGTGTCTAAGGTTAAGCCCAGTATGAGTTTTATCCCACATCCCAAGGCGTGCCAGTGCATCGTAGACCAGTATATGTGCAAAAAAAACCGCTACTGCTAACCCAGGAACTGCAATGGGCCCGCAGATGAAGCCAGGCCAGCAGAAAGAGTGGGGGCCAGGGAGCCCCAGGCAACACCCCCGCAGCCGAGCAACCCCCCAGATGCCCCCAAGATCCCAGGCCGAGAGGCAGCCACCGCCCCCCACACACACATCCGAGGAAGCCCCAAGCAGCCGAGCACCCAGCGCATCCCCCCGACCGACCCCAACCCCAAGGCCACCCGCCAGCATCCAGCCCCCCTCACCCACCCACACCCAAGCACCCAACCCCCCGAGGGAAGGGCCCAGAGAGCCCTGGCCCGAGACTCCAGCAGAGGAGCCAAGGCCCCCGCCCAGCAGACGGCCAGAGCCGCGCGGAACGGGCAGCCAGTGGGCGCCCGTCGGTGGGCCCAGAGCCAGCAGGGTCCAGACCCAAGGCCAGAAGGACCCGGAACGGAAGCAGCACCGAGAGCAGCGCCCCCAGGGATGACAACCATGCCCATAGTCGCCGAGGGCACCAAGCGGATGCTGCAAGCTGCCCCGCAGGCCCCCAGGCGCACCGACCAAGCACCCCAGAGCGCGCCAGATCGCCTTTCCTTGATGCTGCTCGCGCGATGCGCCCCAGACAGGCCCCCCCCCACCAAAGGGCCCAGCCACACCGCAGAGCCCGGCTCACAGGGCGACGCCCAAGCCGGGGCCACCCGGGGCCGCACCCGCAGGTATGGCAGGGCGCGGCCCGTACCACCCGCCCCGGAAGGCCCCCGCCAGGACCGGCCCAGCCAGCCGGCCAGACCCAGAGGGCACCACCGCAGGACAGGGAACCCCCAAGGGCGAGCCCCCGGGCCAGACCTCCGCGGGGGGCACCCCCCCACCCCCCAAACAGGCCAGCAAGACCGCACAGCCCAAGACGGCACAAAATTAGCGGCCCAGGTCACGCCCCCCCCGGACAGCGCAAGCCACGGGGCAATGCCCCCCCGGCGCAAGAGCGACCGGCGGCCGCCACCACAGGAGAGGGACCCCAATGGCACACAACCGATGCGGAGCAGCAGCCCCCAGCCAAAGGCGCAGAACCCACCCACCCGCAGATAGCAGGACAGACCTACCAAGTGGCCGATACCGACCTCAACCCACGGAACAGCTAGAGCCGCCCCCCAGAGGTGCCAGAGGTGGGAGTGCCGCCCCCGCGCCACTACTTAGTAGCGCAGGCGGCGGCCCCCTCCACCCCCAGCCCCACCATCCAGCCCCCCAAGGGTTGGGTATGTGAGTGTGGTGCAACAAGTGGGTAAGCCAGACCAGCTGGGAGTGAGTGATGTGAAGTGTCCATGTAGGAGGCCTGTCTGGTAGGAGCCCGGCCCGTCCGCCCGCACGGCGGGCCACCGGAGAGGGCTGACGGCGCAGACGGGCACACGGCACCGCGGGCCCCAGAGACGCGCGGAGCAGCACAACTGAGACCCCCCGCGGCACCCCCCCGAACCGCGGCGGCCATACGGAGCAGACCCCCGCCGCCAGCCGGCCCAGAGCGGCCCGCCGCGACCGCGCAGGAGAGAGGCCAGGTCCCACACCAGGGCCAGCACAGGCCCGCACGACACCACGACATAGCACCCTCCACGGGTGGGCGGCCCCGGCCCCCCCGACGAGAGGAGACGCCACCAACCACCCGAGCAGGGCCACCCCGCCAGCCACGGACTGATAGGTAGGCAAACCCATGCTCCCCCAGCCAGGCATCGCAACCCCACATCAATGTCGCCAGCAGAGCCCCCCCCACCCACAATCACCCCCGCGCCGACATGAGACACCCCCGACGCCAACGGGCCCCAGCACAAGGCGGCGCGGTACCTCGCCAAACCGCGGCCTGTCCCCGGGTAGACGGTGGGGGGGCGCACCCCGAGACGCCGAACCCAAAGACTCACCCCCAGGGCACCCCCGCCCAGACATGGCACCCACGGGGCACGGCACCCACGGGGCACGGCGCCCCCAGCCAGCAGACCAACCACCCCGACGCGGATCCGCCAGGACAGGAGCCACCGGCCGCGCCCCCACACACATCCACCTAGCATGGCCCAGGGGAGGCCCCAGCGTGGGCGAGGCCCCACAACTCACCCTTCCCTCCCACCGAAGCTACACAAGCTGGCCCCTGCAGTCCCCCAAGTGAGCCCCCGGCGAGGGGGGGGCGACCCGGCCCACCGCGCCAGTGGCACCTTCAGCGAAGGCGCGCCCCAGGGAACCAGGCCAAGGCGCCCAGACCGGCCGGCGGAGCAACCCACCGCACCACCCCGCCACCCAACAACCCAGGATGCAAGTGCCGCCCCCAAGAGCAGCCACCCCCATCCCGGACCCCCCCGTCCCAAAGCCACGAACCCCACCACCCCAGGCCGCCAGACGAGCCAACCCCCGAGCCACCCACCCAGCGCAGCAATGCCCGCCCCCCAAGCGAAGGCCACAGCCCCCCCACCAGCACCCCGGGCCGACAGGAGCCCCCCACGCCAAACCCAATGGGAGAGCAGGCGCCGAGCGAAGGCGGAGGAGGGGGGGAGGACGAGACAGGGGGACAGAGAGCAAGAGTAAAGAGTGGCAGAGAGACACGCAGGCCCCCGGCACCAAGGGCCACCCAGACGTGCACGAAGGGGGCAGGAGAGCAACACCAAACCGCCCAGGGACCACGAGAGCACCCGAAAGGGACGCACGCCCCCACAGAGGCACCCAAAACACCCCAGCAACCCACTCAATCCACCCAGGTCAAGGCCACCCCACAAGCCCATGGAGGTCCAGGACTACAGTTAGATCAGTGAGTTAGTAAAGAGTGGTGCTGGCAGTTGCTTGCAGGCTAGATCATCAGGCTAAAAATGAAAAATCAAGATTCAATGCAATTAGAAAAGGAGTCCAACGCTCCTCAAAGCAGGTTATTTTATTTTTTCTGATAGCAGACATCTTTTCCATGGAAATAAATTCTATGAGGAGATTTCGCCATTGGTTTATGTTTAAGGATTTTTTATCTTTCCAATTCACTAATATTGTTTTTTTGCTATGGCAAGTGCTGCAAGGATGGATTGTGATTGGTTTGCTGGAATATCAAGCATAGTCAGGTCTCCTAACAGACATAGATTTGGAGATAGAGGAATCCTGCAGTCCAAAATGGAGGACAGTTTTTCAGTAATTAGAAACCAAAACTGTTGAACTGGCGAACAAAGCCATACGGCATGTAAATATGAATCAGCTGTTCCCTGGGTGCACTGAGAGCACAGAGATGTCTGTTGGGGAGAAGCCCATTTTATACATTTTCTGTTGGGTAATGTGGGATCTGTGGAGGACCTTGTATTGAATTAGCTGAAGATTTGTGTTTTTAGTCATCTTAAAGGTATTGCAACAAATTTCTGTCCAGAAATCGGTGTTCGTAGTGATTGAGAGTTCAGCTTCCCATTTAGCGATTGGTAAGTGATTAGAGTTAGTGTTCAAGAGTGCTCTGTATATTTTTGAGAGTTTTTTTGTTTTTGTTGAGATATTTTTCATATATATGGCCAGTTCTGGAGGTTGCAAGGTGATTAAATCTATTGCCGTATTTTTCTTAATTGTCTCTGTTACTTGTAGGTATTGAAGAAAATTACTTTTATTTATATTAAATGTTTGGGTTAGATTGTTATATGTCCTGAGCTTATCATTTTCGAAGAGGTCTTGGAGATGAATAATTCCGCTATCTTCCCATGTTTTTAGATAGAGCAGTGTTTTTCTGTTTCTAAAGTCAGGGTTGTGCCAGATTGGAGACAGCATGTTAGTTTTTAATTGAACATTTGTAATGTCCAGGGCTTTCCACCACGCAGTCAAGGTGGAGGCAATCAGTGGGTTTTTAAAGCAGTTATGACGTTTGAGGGTCGCAGTGATAAAAGGGAGATCAGAGAGTTTAATATGTTTGCAGTCTAGCTGTTCTATTTCTAGCCAGGTGTTATGGTATTCTTTTGGTTTTAGCCATTCTGTTAAATATAGAATTTGGTTTGCTAGGTAATAAGGCGTGAAATTAGGGGCTTCCAAACCTCCCTCGCTTTTATTTTTTTGAAGAGTTGAAAGGCTTATTTTGGGTTTTTTATTCCTAGCATAGAATTTTGTAATTGCAGAATCAGATCTTTTGAACCATTGTGTTGGTGGTTTCAGTGGGATCATAGAGAACAGATAGTTTATTTTAGGTAAGATTTTCATTTTAACTGAGGCTATTCTGCCAAGGAGTGAGATGGGGAGATTGTTCCATCTCCGCAGGTCTTCTGTGACTTTATCCAACAGTAGGTCTAGGTTCAGTTTAATTAATTCATTTAGGTTTGGTGATATATTTAAGCCTAGATATTTAATTATATTTGTGGGGGATACATAATCTTGATACATAATCAAATATCTTGATCTTTTTAGCCTGCGAGCGAATGCCACGCACATTCCAAGATGTTACTGTAAACTGAGACATGGAAAGGAGTGCGGTTTAGTCCTTACGAATGTGAGCATAACCAAGAGTCTGTGAGCATTTGTGCACAGCTGTGTCGTGATAGACTTCGATGCAAGAAAGAAAGAGAAGAAATGCTTATCATGCGATACCACCACAGGGTAAGGGGCTGGGTTGAGAAGGTTAGTGAGAAGCACAAACATACAACAACAACTAGTACCAAAAGAATAAAACACGCAACGGGTAATTATATAAAGCGTAGGAAGGGGGGGGTATTGAGTGGATGTGAAAGAAAAAAAAAAGGTTAGGGGTTGGAGAAGAAAGAGGTGACATGGGGGTAGAGAGTGTCCTGTGAAACTGTACGAGCCTATACGTGTTTACCAACATCTGAGCAAGCATACACACACATACATACACACACACTTAGTATATATACACATATGCATGATTTTATTTTATTTATCTTTTGAATTATTTCAATTATTTTAGATATATATATATATATATATATACATACATACATTTTGAATTATTATTGTTTATATTTCATTTTTTATTTGTTTTTTTTTATTTTTAATTTTGTTAACATACATAGATATATATATAGATATACATACACATAGAATACATACACACACGCACACGCACACACACACATTTTACCTTTTAAATAGTGCTACCTTAACTACACCATGAGTGGAGAATTATCCTTTCAATATTAACTCATAAATCACCTGGTTTTTTTTTTTATATGTTTTATTTTATTTTTCTTAGTAGAGCCAGGGGGTGATGTTAGAATCCCTAAATAGTTGGCCATCAATGTAAAGCTTGTCTACGACCAGTTTCGAATTACGGCCTCTCTGTCGGTTTTCTTTGAAGATAGGATATAAGGTTTTTTTTTTTTTGGATTTTCTGTTGAAAGTGTTCAAATTTGGCAATTATAGGGCGTGGGTGGTTACCTCTGCGTGGACCAAGATGATGGATACGGTGAAAGGTGATGTTTTTCACGGTTTCTGCCGGGATTTTAAGTGCAGATGACATGAAGTTTTTCAGCAGAGCCTCTGGGTCGTCGTTGGGGGTTTCTGGAATACCTGAGAATACTACGTTGTCTCCTTTGGTCCTTTTGGGTGCTTCTGGAATCATTCGTCAAATTTCCTGCCATTTTTTATGGTTATTCTAGATTGTTGAAGTAATTTAGTTTATTTTCTGTATTTTTCTAACATTTTGTGTGCTTCAGGAGTCATTTTTGTATGTTTTGGAGTTATTTTGTGGCTATACTGGATTTTATGAGCAATTTTTTGTATTTTGTTGTGCTTTTGTGTATTCTTATAACATTTTGTGTGTCTCTGGAGTCATTTGTGTGTATTTTTCTTCTCCGTTTCTGTATTTTTCAGTAATTTTGACTGACAACTGATCATATGTCAAACATGAGAAACTCTCTGAGTGGAAACTTGACACTCTATAGACATTATTGTGTTGTTCTTCATAAGCTGCATTGAATGAACTTACTTGAGGTGCTCCAAAGTTAGCCTCTGCATCTTCACTACCTCATTATTACAGGTGCGGTCATAGAAGGGATTGCTCCTCTCGGAAAAGTAATCCAGGACATTTCCAGGATTAAGGATTGGGACCCAGCCGCTGTCCACCCAGGATATCCCAAGAAGGTTGTCTGTAAATTAGAACAGCATTTAAAAGTTCAGGTAACAATTACTTCCAAAAAAAGGTACACTTCTTAATATGTGGATTCTAAAACAGTCTGCGGGTGAGAAAGATTTGATCATTGCATAAAGACATGCATAATCAATCAATCAATCTTTATTTGTATAGCGCCAAATCATAACCAATGGTATCTCAAGGCACTTTACAGTAGAGCAGTCTTAAGGATGGACTCTTCATTTTATGGATACACACATATGCATATATACGTATATACACATACATATGTATCCCACACCCAACATGAATTCATCATGGCGGCAAGGAAAACCTTCTGTTAAGCAGCAGGAACCTTGTGTGGATCCCATTCCTATGATGAACAGCCATCCACGTTATGCTGTGTTGGGTGTGTGCATAAGGGCACAGTATTATACACACAAAAAATCTCCAAAGATACACAAAATAACAACGAAACAGCAAAAATACACAAAAAACAGCAAAAGTCAAGACTCATGAAACACAAAACAACAAAAGAAAAAATACAGAATGACAGAAAAATATGGAAATTGGCAACAAAAATACACACAATTACTCCAATAACAAACAAAACAACTACAAATTAATAAATAAAAAAGATACATAAAATCTTACAACATATAAAAATGACTTGAAAGATGCACAAAATGACAACAAAAATATACAAAAAACAGCAAAAGTATACAATATGATTCCCAAAAACAAACAAATACACAAAAAATTAAAACAAAAAGTTAATCATGAAACACAGAATGACTCATGAAACACAAAACAACAAAAGAAAAAAAAAGAATGACATATTTTTTGCAAAATAGCAACACAAATTCACAAAATTACTCTCATAACACACAAAACAACTACAAATAAATGAAAAATTACCAAAATCCAAATAATACACAAATGCAGAGGTACACAATTTAATCATAAAACACACAGAGAAAGAAAAATAAGAATGCCGGCAAAATAGCAAAAAAAAAAAAAATACATAAAATTACTCCAATACCACACAAAACAATATAATAATAAACAAAAATAATTCCAAAGATACACAAAATTAAAACAAAAATACACACACAAAAAACAGCCACAGTACACAATATGATTCCCAAAAAACAAATGCACAAAAAATAAAGAAAATAAATATTCATAAAACACACAAAATGAATCATGAAACACAAAACAACAAATTGAAACTACAGAATGACAGAAAAAAATGCAAAATGGCAACAAATATACACAACATTACTCCAATAACACATAAAACAACTACAAATAATTAAAAAAAGATACATAAAATCATAATACACAAAAATGACTCCAAAAACGTAAAAAAAAACTTTAAACGACTAATACACTCAAAATATCACTAATATTACTAATAGGCTGTTTTTAGTCTACAAGTAGTACTAGCAAAACTAACAGATTTACTAATATTAATAGTAGATCTAATGCACATTAGAAAGGAGGGGCTTTAGCCAAATTCAGCGCTGTGATTGGTTGTCTTCTTTTCGAAAGCCAATGGAAAGCCTGTATATGCTTTTCCCCTCCTCTAATATCAGGAACCATAAAGCAACATATTACTATTAGGCATCACTAACTATTACTTTATTATTTCTTACACTTGTAACTTTGAGAACCATGTCAAACTAACGAGCTGACCGGCTAATGCAATATTATAAACTTTAGGGACTGAAGCTTCGACGCCAAAACAAAGATACCCGCAACATGCTCACAGAACATTTATGAACGAATGTGTACGTTTTGAATAACATCGTTTTAAAGTCTTTTACCACAAAAGCTTAATGATAATACAGAGCAGATAGATACCTCTGAAATCCACCGCCGCCATTATGTAAACACTAGGTCCCACGGAAATGAGAATGGTCTAGCGGAAATGACGCAAGGACGGATTCTTCACGTCGTGTTTTGATGACTTCACGAACAGTTACGAAGGGAATAAAAGTATAATATTTATAATCATTATTATTATTATTATTATTATTATTATTATTATTACGACATTCATCAGAAACATAAAAAGAGGAAAGAAAAGGGAATACTGTTAATTTGTAATTATAGAAAAACGTTTGTCCTGTATTTCATTTGCCATCACACAATCTCGCATAATCATTTCATTCTAATTGGGGTTTTCTGTTTTTTTTTTTTTTTTTGTTTTTTGCTTTTACATATTTTGTTGTTGAAATATTACCTGACAGATTGACAGGCAGACAAACAAAACGGTATGAAATCCTGACACTGACAACTGCAGAAATATATGTTTTTATTGGCTTTACTGCCCAATGCCCATCTAAGGATCTAATTAAGAACCAAATCATTATGGTGATGCATGCTTCATTTTTAATGTTCTAAATGGGCTTGCCCCTCCACCTTGAATGGATTTATATGTAGAAAAAACTAACACTGGAATAAGGACCAGAGCCTTAACTCAAGGAGACTGTGTAGTACAAAGGCCACGGATAAATTTAGCCAAATTGTGTCTATCAGAGGCACAAAATTATGGAATACACTTCCATAAAACATCAGAAACTGTGGCAACTACCCAACATTTAAAACAGTTCTCAGAAATTGGTTGAAAACAAAGCAGTCAGGCACCCAAAGATAATATTAAATTAAAATTTAAAAAAATAAGAAATCAGAAAATCTGGAAATTTGAAACCGATATCTGATATTCTTTTTCAGGCTAATATCGGACCGATATCCAATATCAATATCGAATTGGGACACCCCTAGAGGAAACCCACGTAAACACGGGGAGAACATGCAAACTCCACACAGAAAGAACCCAAGCGTCCACCCCAGGGCTTATTGTTATACAGATGCTTTACACTGAGGTTTCCGTCTGTTTTTCTATTATTTTGAATTAAAATAAGAAAGGCTGCAAAATGTTTGGTTGACTGGAATTAAAATGAGGTCGCATAAATTCTCTAGTAAATGGTAAAAAAAATATTCCTGATTATAATGATATATATATAATTATTATTCAGTGAATTCAATTTAATTCAATTTTAATTATGATCCATCAATTCATTCTCTGACCTGCTTGCTCCTTTTTTTTAGGTTGCTGGGTATTATTATTATTATTATTATTATTATTATTAACAATAATAAACTGTATATCTTTACCACACACAATCTCAAACAAAAGTATTCTATACTTTCACTTTCTCAAATAAAACTAATTCTGTGCACTAATCCTGGTTACTCTGTATCGGTAACACATTATAACAAACATGATAAAAACTAATTCTAAAGAAAAAATGTCTCCAGGGTCGCCAGAAATGTGTGATTTAAAAATGGGGTCACGACCCAAAAGAGGTTGGGAACCATTTCATTCGTGTATATCAGGATGACAATCAGTTATATTTATTGGTTTTGGGATCCGTGTTCTTCTTTGATGATCTGCAGCTTCTGTTGGTGATGACTGAAATACAGTCAAAAGATCAAACCTGGCTTTTGTGTGAGGTGTGAGGTCAACTTGTTTACTTTTGGTTATTGATCCCATACAGATGATCAGACTTAGATATGGGATATCATGTCCAACACACAGTAGCCTATGCCTGTGAACCTACAGTAAATCAAGCATTGGTATTACTCAGCATTAACAGACAATTTACATTGGTTATTCAAGAGCAAACACAAAACAACAACAATAATACAAAATCTCCAAAAGACACAAAGTTACGGAAAAATACACAAAATGACAACAAAAACGACTCAAAACTCACAAAAGATTAGATAAATATACAAAAAAACAGAATGATACTTAAAACCCAAAATAACCACAAAAATGACTTTAAAACAGATAAATACATAAAAAGGATGACAATAGTTCATAAAGTGCTTGTACTACAAAGCTGTATAATTATTTCCTGCATGGATATATCTCAGTTAGCGGGCTTCACCTAACCAAACATTCTCTGTCAGAGAGCCCCTGTACTACGAAGCAGGATATAAATACATTCATTTAAGTGAGGTGATTTCAGTGTGTGTTCTAGTGACAGCGGTAGAGATTGCAGTGTCAGACCAATCACAGTCACGAAGAAACTGTGGAGAGCAATTTACATTGAGGAATAATTCTTTAAAAATATGAAGAATTGAAATCAATAATTCAGACCAAAAATAACACTGTTGCTACAGAAAAAGCAAGAAAAAAGGAACACAAGCAGAAAGCTTGTTAATACTGTTAATGTGTAAAAGCGTGAGATTATACAATATTAATCCATGGGATGATAAACGGACAGTGCTCTGATCAGCTTCACTTTATTACAGCACACATGTTTCTATTCAGGTAGTCATCCTCAATTTATCACACACACTGGGATGAGAGCACATTGTTTCACTATAGTATGTTCATGCTGATGTGGTCACTGTCACTCAGTGACGTGCAGTCAGGGTAGGCAAGGTAGGCAGTGCCTACCCAAGAGTGAATTGATATTTTGATTATTTGTTTTAATTATAATCAAATTATACATTATTAATTTTTCCATTTCCGATAGCCTACAGTACCTATAAGTTTGAAAGTGTCACCATTTTGTGCTTTTCATATCCCAAATCGCTAGACAGCGCTATTTCCTAACCGCTGTAAGGCAGGAGGAGGCCACACCCCTTCTCAAAGGCACGTTGCTGCTCTGCCTCTGTTCTCATAGCTTGTTTTTATGCGTTTGCGCATGGGCAGTCAGGACCCCAAGATGAAAACTAGTTACGTAAAAAGGCAGCTCTCTACGCTGCCTTTGGACGTAACCGTGCTATGCTAAATGCTATACCTAAGTTCACAGTGCATTAGTGAATTGATATCACGTGACTGCTGCTGCAACATTCTCTAGCTAGTGGGCGAGATAACACTATAAGCAGGATGACAGCACTAGAGACGATAAAGAAACTTTCTTTTGAGGAAAAACGACAACTTCTAAAAGATGGAGACCAACACCTGAGTTACCAGAGCTTTAGCAAAGGTAAGGTCAGAAAATTGTTCGTATTTTCTACAGTGAATGGTACAAAAGGAAGGATTGACTTTGTGGATGCTCCTCACTGAGGCTGTTCTGAGTTGCTATTGTCATTTTCTTCGTGTTTCTGTGTTTGGTAAATGGACTTGATTTTATAGCGCTTTATCACCACTCTGAAGCAGTCTCAAAGCGCTTTACATATCAGCTCATTCACCCAATCACTCTCACATTCACACACCAGTGGGACAGGACTGCCATGCAAGGCGTTAGTCGACCACTGGGAGCAACTTAGGGTTCAGTGTCTTGCCCAAGGACACTTCGACACATAGTCAGGTACTGAGATCGAACCCCCAACCTCTCGATCAGACGACGACCCTCTACCACCTGAGCCACGGTCGCCCGTGTTTCCAACACAAACAACGGATGTGCTGCCGTGTCATGAGATATATCTTGTTGGGAGATTATGGAGGCTATATTAAATCATTGTTTATGTTTCTTTAATGGTGTTTTACGATATTGATCTTGTTAGATGGCTAAATGCTTGTTCGTGTTGATCTTGTTGGGTTTTTTTTTTTATTATTATGATTTTTTTATTTTGATAAGCACATTGAGATGACTTTGTTGCACTATTTGTTGCTTTCATAATTGCGCTATACAAATAAAGTTGAATTTAATTTAATTTCATTTCATTTAATTTCATTTCATTTCATTTCATTTCATTTCATTTCATTTCATTTCATTTAATTAAAACTTGCCAGCAGAAACATATGAAATTGTCATGTTGTGTTGACATTGGTGGTCTCGATTTGGAATGCCCTGCGTACCCTACCCGAGTGCTCACGGCACGTCACTGCTGTCACTATAGCGTATGAATGAATGAATGAATGAATTAATGACCTAATCCATTCAACACAGGGTTCATCAGCTGACTAGCTCAGTCCATCAGATGTAAATCTATATTTTTCCTAAAGGATGTCATTGGTAAATGAAAGGATTGCATTTCTAATTAATAATCATTCTTTCCTAAACGCAGCTGTCAGATCTGTACCAACCAGGGTTTTCTAACAATGGACAGCTCATTTTACAAGAGAACTGATTGGTCAGGAGGCGGGACTTTCATACTCGCTCAGATCTTATCCACTTCATAACCTGGCCTCTACCAGGTTAGGTGTTCAGCCTATATAGTTACCATGGTTAATTAGCCCAATAAGATGTTAGCCAGGGTTCTAGAAGACCACACACTAAATAAGAGGAATATAGAGGAATTCCAACTTTGTAGTACATGCCCCATAATGACTTAGAACACTCTAAATTACAGAAAAATACACAAAATGTCAACAAAAATACGTAAAAATGACTCCAAAAACACACACAATGACAGAAAAATACATAAAAATGACAAAAATAAAAAACTACTCAGTAATGGTTGGGTGTAGAAATGTAACAAATTACTTCTTTTAAAATGTACTTAAGTACAAGTAGAATTACTGATTTAGAAATAGAAATATACTCAAAAAAGTATAGTAGAATAGAATAGAATAGACCTTTATTGATCCCCATAGGGGAAATTCACAAGCTGCAGCAACACCATAGAATAGCAAAAGTGAACAGTAAGAACAAAAATAAATACCATCATAGGATAATAATGAAAATAAACAACTGTACGGCGGACATAAACTAGAAAAAGATTAAAATAAAATTTATTAAAATAAAATTTAAAGCAAAAATAAAACAACGGCATAAAAAACACAACAATGTGCAGATGACAAATGAAGGAATATGGTGGTGGTGGTGGGGGGTATCAGTGTTGTTACAGTTACACATAAAAGCTATTCAATTACCTTAACGTGAGGACTTGTAATCTGTTACTTACATCTATGACAATTGCCCATTCTTGGTCTATAATAATAATAATAATAATAATAATAATAATAATAATAATAATAAAGCATCCATGATGTGATCCAGCTAATTAATCAAATTTGAATGGTGATCACGATTTTCGATGCCACAATTAAATTGAAATTTAAATTAACCTGATTGTTGGCAATATTTACATTTAAAAGCTGTAATTGTTTCCAATGAGTTGTATTTTGTGAAAGCACTCTGTAATAGTGTATTTATTCAGTTAACCCTTGGTACATTTTAAATTCTTGGGTTAATTTTTTTAAAATTTTGTATAATTTTTAATTGAAGCTCAATTTTGACCGTGATTATCATTTTGGCCATAATCATGTTGCCCTAGATCCAGCCTGCTCCTTCTGCTGGCGGCCCCCAGGGGACCGCTGGCCCCGTGTTGACAACCCACAGGCTGCTGCTCTGTGGGGGGAACGGAGCGCGTGCGACACGGACCAAAGAGAACCTGAGCGGCCTCGCTCCATCACAGCGTTGTGTGTGTGTGTGTGTGTGCGTGTGTGTGCGTGTGTGTGTGTGTGTGTGTGTGTGTGTGTGTGTGTGTGTGTGTGCGTGCGTTCCTCGTCGGGAATATGAGCGCGGGGAAGGTTGCTCATGATGGGAAGGCAGAGAGCGGCAGAGGCGGCCACACGGAGCCCGTAGGACCCCCGAGGATCCAGCCTAGCGCACAGCCTCCTCCTCCCGGTGTTAGCAGGACCAGAGACAGTCACAGCAGGAACCAGCATCAGCATCAGCATCAGCGACATCATGGAGGCTCCATGCTCAAACAACCGTCTCTCAACGAGCCATCCGACGTCGTGCGGCGCGCACTGGACTTTAAGTGCCAGGGAACGCAGTGCTACAAGGATAAGAAGTACCGGGAGGCGATCGGCAAGTACCACCGCGCTCTACTGGAGATCAAAGGGCTGTGCAGGGTGCTGGGGGACCCGGACACCAGCTCCAAGTCCCCGGCCTCCCTGCTGCCCACCATCAGCAAGTCCAGCTCTCTGACAGACGAGCAGAAAGGAGCCATGGAGACCGCAGAGCTGGAGTGTTACAACAGCCTGGCTGGTAATAGATCATCATCTATACCTCACATACTTACAGGATCCGGGAGTAGTTAGGGCTGGACGATATGGACCAAAATTCACATCTCGATATTATTCCTCAAAATGGCGATATACAATATAAATCTCAATATTTGTAACTTGATAAAGTCAGACCAGAAAGACAATTATAGATTAAATTTGATGATAAATAAAGGCCACATAGGCACATTTATTAACAAACATCTGCATGCGCTATTTTTGCCTTTTTCCTCCTCTAAGGGACAGCACATGTGAGTGAGTTCTGTAGTGTGGGTGTTTAGTGATAGATCTGGGTTAGGGTGCACTCAGAAATCCATCAAACTGAGCTTTTCATGCTGTTCTGAGAAGAAGCAGAGAAATCAGCAATCCCTAAAATTAGTATTTTAATACAAAATAAACTATAACATCAAAATCTATCGATATAGGCGATAGTCCAATTTTCTATATTACCAAAATAGGAAACTTGATATATTTTGAATCTTGGTTTATTGCCCAGGCCTAGGAATAGTCCAGAGCTGAGTCCATAATCTGTCTCACTTCTTCTTTATTTCCACTTTTTTTTTAATTTCACCTGGACAACCAACTGCTGAAATGAAGATTAAATTAAACAGCCTTCTACTAGGCCTGGGCAACATATTGAGAGTCAAGATATATCAAGATTTCTTTTTCAGCTGTATTTTTCTTTTTTCCCCTTTATTTGATATGGACATCACAATTACATTAGTTACCCAGTAGGGCTGGGCAATATATTGTGATTCAAGGTAAATCTAGTTTTTTTTTTCTTTGGCAATAAAAAAAAATGACAATATCGCCAAGATCGAGGTATAACTACTGCATATTTTTCTAACGTGTTTTTATTTAACCAATCACACAGTACAAATCACATCATACAAGTATTTAATAATATTCATATAGTGCAGTCAAATAGTGTCCTTCTTTACACTTTTAACATATTTCTGAGATGTATATTTTTATATCTTATTTTGTATTAAAATACTCGTTTTAGGAGTCTGTGCCTTCATTACTATTCAGAACAGGATGAAAAGCTCAGATGATCAGTGAGTGCATCCAAACCCAGACCATCCCCTAAACCAGCCACACTACAGAACTCACTCACACATGCTGTCCCCTAGAGGAGAAACAGACTAAAGTGGCACATATTGTTCAACTGTTTGTTAATAAATATGCTTGTGTGGCATTTTTCATCAGAAAATTTAACCCAGAATTGTCTTTCTAGTAAGATTTTATTGAGTTAAAAATATTGAGATTAATATTGTATATTGTCATTTTGAGAAAAAATATCGAGATTTGAGTTTTAGTCCATATCGGCCAGCCCTATCATCCAGATGTATTGTTTTGAGTGTGTTAGCATATGTGCTAATTTACAGCACCTGTTCACAGGAGAAAATAACAATATCGCCTATAGAGCTTTTGTGTGACATCATCATATTGGAGCACAACACCATTGCTGTGTTAATAAAGCTGGGCGATATGAACCAAAATTCATATCTCGATATATTTTCTCAAAATGGCGATATATGATAGAAATCTCGATAAACTTATTTCAAATGAAGTCTGACCTGGAAGATAATTCTGTGTTAAATGTAATGATGCAAAATGCCACACAAACACATTTATTAACAAACAGCTGCACAATATGTGCTACTTTTGGCTTTTTTTTTCCAATAAGGGACAGCATGTGTGAGTGAATTCTGTAGGGTGGCTTGTTTAGGCTAAGGTCTGGGTTAGGACGCACTCAGTGATCCATCCAACTGTGCTTTTCATGCTTTTCTCAGAAGTAGAAAAAGCAGCGACTCCTATAAATGGCATTTTAAAATTCAATTCAATTGAACTTTATTTATATAGCTCAAAATACAACAAAGTCATCTCAAAGCGCTGAACAAAATATAGAGTCCATAGTAAGAAAGAAAGAACCCAACAAGATCCACATGAACAAGTATTTAGCAACAGTGGGAAGAAAAAAATCCCTATTTTTTATAGGAAGAAATCTCCAGTGGAACCAGTTTCAGAGGTGGCAGCCATCCGCTTTGACTGGTTGGGTTAGTGAACAGAGGGACAAACAGACTAGTTGAGCCACAAACCATTGATCAGTCCATACTAGTGTTCCAGACTAGTTGAGCCGTGAGCCATCAATCAGGAACCGCCAGCTCCAGCAGTATGATGGGTTATGCAACGAGGGACAGAAGTGGGGGGATTGTCTACAACCCACACAACTGTGTCTGACTGGACATCAACCAATTGCAGCCCATGAGAGCTATGTGTAGATGGTGGATTGTGTTTGAATATATAATGTTTGTGTTCTACTATATATTTTAGTTCCTATTTTGAGGTTTAGGGATTTTTTCCTAGTGGTTAGGTTAATGCTATTATACAGTATACGCTTTAGCAAATAAGTAAGTTTTGAGTTTAGCCTTAAAGGTGGAGAGAGTAGCAGCCTCCTGTACTAAGACCTGGAGCTGGTTCCAAAGGTGAGGAGCCTGGTAGCTGAATGCTCTGCCTCCTGTTCTACTTCTACTTTTAGGAACTTTCAGGAGACCAGCAGACTGAGAGCGGAATGTTCTGCCTGGATGATAGGGCACTAACAGGTCTTTATGATATACCGGAGCTTGATAATGTAGAGCTTTGTAGGCTAACAGGAGGATTTTAAGCTCTACTCTAGATTTTACAGGAAGCCAATACTGGGGAAATATGCTCTATCCTGTTTGTACCTGTTAGTATTCTAACTGCAGCATTCTGAATTAACTGGAGACTTTTTAGTGAGTTACTAGAACATCCTGACAGTAGGGAGTTACAATAATCTAATCTAGATGTAACAAATGCATAGATTAATTTTTCAGCATCACACTGGGCCAAGATATTCCTGATTTTAGAGATATTACAGAGGTGGAAGAAAGCTGTCCTTGTGATTTGTTTAATATGAGAGTTAAAAGATAAGTCAGTATCAAAGATAATGCATATGTTTTTTACTGTGGTGCTGGGTGACAGAGTAATGCCATCCAGAGACACTATTTGCTCTGATAATTTCTCTCTTAGTAATTTTGGACCAAATAAAATCCCTTCGGTTTTATCCTGGTTAAGAAGGAGAAAGTTACGGCTCATCCAGGATGTGATGTCTTTAAAACAAGCCTGGAGTTTTAATAACTGATCAGTTTCATCTGATTTTATTGAAAGATAAAGCTGTGTGTCATCCGCATAGCAATGGAAATTTATATCATGTTATCTGATAATGTTACCTAGTGGAAGCATATATAATATAAAGACTATTGGTCCCAAAACTGAACCTTGTGGAACTCCATGATTAACTCTGGCGTGCGCTGAAGAGAGATTATTAACATGAACAAAGTGGGTTCTGTCTGATAGGTAGGATTTAAACCAACCCAGCGTTGTTTCTTTAATCCCAAAAACACTTTCCAGTCTCTGCAGCAGTAGATGATGATCCACTGTATCAAAGGCTGCACTGAGATCTAAGAGCACCAGAGCTGAGACCAACCCTCTGTCTGAGGCTCAGAGGAGATCATTGGTTACTTTTACTAAGGCAGTTTATGTGCTGTGATGGGCTCTAAAGCCAGACTGAAAGTTCTCGTATAAATTGTTCCTAAGTAGGTTGTTAAGAGATATTCATTTTTGTACTCATGTTGTCTATATGTTACCAAGAGAGAAGAAGTGTTTAACTCTCACCACTATGTGGTGCAAGTTTTTTTTTTTGGTCAGGGACGCATGCTGCGTCATCACGTTCAGGGTTTGTGAGTGCGCACAAAAGTTTTTTTTATTCTTTTCCGCCTTGGATGTTGAGAATGTTCAGTGCAAGTGGGTGACAAATAAATATGCCAAAGAGGCTAAAGAAGAACATTGCCTTCGTCATGTATTTCCTCCGAGTTCAGCGCTGGTGAAGCTGTAATGCTCAACATAGGTGATCACATAGTTGACCTGCGATGACTTTTTCAAGAATTTTGTCAACAAAAGGGAGATTTGCCTATAATTGGACAAGTCACTTGGATCAAGGGTTGGTTTTTTAAGGAGAGGTTTGATTACAGCGGTTTTACATAACCTGTTACTAGAGATGTGTTAATCCAGTTAACCATATTAGTTCTAGTTAGTGGAAGAACATCTTTAAATAGTGGAGTTGGGATTGGATCTAAAAGACAGGTTGTTGGTTTAGAAGCACTGATTATTGAGGTCAGTTCAGATAGACCAATTGGAGTGAAACTATGTAAATAAAAGCTGCATGTTGGGAATATTTTAGGAGCTGTTTTGTTTAAGAAATTATTGAGCACTCCTGCAGAGTTTTGTTTCTAATTGTTAGAATTTTATCAGTAAAGACGTTGATGAAGTCATCATTGCTCAGGTTGACAGGAATAGAGGGTTCAACAGAGCTGTGGCTTTTGGTGAGCTTGGCTACAGTGTTGAATAGAAACCGAGGATTGTTCTTGTTTTACTCTATTAGAGTTGAATAATAGGGGGTTCTAGCTTTGCAGAGAGCTTTTTTATAACCTGACAAACTGTCTCTCCAGGCAGTATGAACTTCTACCATGTTTGATACAAAAAAACTCTAAAATAAAAAAAATATATATTGATATAGGAAACTTGATATATTATATATATTGAATCTCAATATATTGCTCAGGCCTAGCAATATTCCAGAGCTCATCAATGATAGACAAAATGAATCATACAGGTTTACTCCACAATATTCCTCACTTTATAATAATAACAATACTAATATTGCATTTTATTTGAAAACCAGCACTTTTCAGGTCATTCAAGGTCACCTTCAGTGCACAGTATACAGTGGCATCGCCCCCCTAGTGATTAACAGTTTTCATTACAGTTTTCCTAAATTAATTCCAAAAAATACAATTCTTAATATAATGTACATGATATACAAATATTTTAGGTGCCAAAAACACAGTGACCAGGAAATGATAAAAACAGCGACACAAAATTCAAAGGTTCACAAAATAAAATCAAGTAAAAAAGTATTAAAAGACCCTCCTGCTTCCCGTAGCAGCTCACAGCTTTGTTTACAACATGTGGTAAGCTGAACTCACACAACAGGCCTTGCAGTACAGTCGTGTCTCACAGATGAGCTGGGCTTTAGAGAAATGCGGCTTCACGAAATGCGCCAAGTCTCCCCACTTAGCCCGGGTTATTGATCGTCTTATCTCACGATCGCGACACTCTCAATAGTCGACTTAGGTGGAGACATGCTCCGCTTAAGTGTTAGCTCATCTTCGTTGTCTTCTCTCGTTCCCTCGTCAACTCTTGACCTCATCTTGGCTATACAGTAAATATCAATCGTGGTTAATCTCTCATCCATGTAGCAGTACTGCCACTTACAGGGCACCAGTTGGTCACTACACCATTGAACAAGTCTGATAGTCATGGGAGAGCTCCGCCACAGCGTTTCCTAGCAACCCCCGTACATATACGTCAATGGCAGTCAACAGTTGGATTTGAAATGACGTATATGTACAGTACGTCAGTGGCAGTCAATGAGTTAAAGAATACCTAAACCACAAACACACTTTTTTCTGCTGAATAAATATGTATTTGGGTATTAAGTAGTGCTGCTTATTAATTCTAGTCCCACTCTTCTAACTTTTACTTTTAATAGTATATGTATTTTAATTTTGCGTATTTAGCTGTAAAACGTCAGAGTTACTGCCCTCTAAGGGTTGAATGCCAGCTATTACAATTGAATTTTGCTATTGGCTGAAACGGATTCTTTGGATTTCCCTGCATCATCAACTTTCACTGTTGGCTCCACCCCTCCTATAAAAGCTGAGAGGAGGGAGAGAGTTTCCTCCAATCACAGCCCTCAGTGAGCATTGATTGACAGCCTCAATGAGGAAGTCCACTGTGTTCAATGTGAAACAACCTGCTGTATCGGTGATGTTTTTGACTCTGTGCTTTTATAAAGAGGCTATGTGTGTATTTACAGACACAATATGTGTGTATTCCTGTCTGTCTCTGCGTGTGCGGGGACGTGTGTATACGTCTTTTTGATATGTGCGTGAGGTGGTGGGAGAGCAGGGCTGTAGGGCTGCGTGTGACCTACACGTCGTGATGTGTGTGCCTGTGATTGTAGTGACACATCTCAGCTGTAAACTCACTATGTGTGTGCGTACAGACACATTATTGTGTGTTTTACCTTAGTCTGTCTCTGTGCACAGCTCTGTGGGCTGCCTGAGTGGGTGTGTCTTACTGCAGCAGAAGTAACGCCCATAATCAAGGCATTTTTAAAATTTAATTTTAATTTCCTTTTATGTAAAAATAAACAGGAAATGTTTCTACATAGAAATAAGTTGCGTAAAAATGCCTTATTCTGCTGTTATTAACTACAACAGTTGGTCTAAAAAAGACAACAGTGTTAGTCTGTTCCTCTTCCAACAGTAAATGAACGGGAGGGTCCCCCACACGCAGTATTGCTTTGTTGAAGTCCAGCACAATGGATTGGCGATATAATATATTATGCAGAAGTTCATAGATTAAAGACAAGACATTTACTGCAGAAATACCAGGAAGACATTCAATTCATCCCCTACCTGGAGTCTTTTAGGCCCTGTTTACACGACAATGTTTTTCTTCTGTTAACATTTTTGTTTCCAAAGAATGATGATCAAGATGATCTCTGTTTACAATAGACCACAGGAAGCATACAACGATGTAGTGTACTGTACATGCTATTCAAATCCGTGTGCACTGGGCAATATATCGAAATTCAAGACATTTTAAGTTTTCTATTTTGTCATCATAGTAAATTACAATACTGCTTATTTCAATATTGTATCTACAGCATAGTTTGTAGTAAAATACTTGTTTTAGGAGTCGCTGATTTTTCTACTTCTCAAAATAGCATGAAAAGCACAGTTAGATGAACTGCTGATTGTGTCCTTTCATGAAGGTAGATATGTTGCAAAATGTGAGAGCTTGTAGAATGTGATGTGAGCTTGTGTATAAAAAATACACACGTGAAATAATGCAAAAAAAAGTATAGACATAAAATTACAGCTACAAACTTGTATCCAACATTTATTCACGTATTTTTTAATTACTTGCGTCAATGATCATATACAACCACAACTCTCCGGTTACAACTTCTCCAATCTGCCGCTACAGATGCACAAACTACTTTTCTCGTGTGAATCTGCGCTGCTTGAGTTTTGCAACACATTTTGCGAGACGTCTCTAGCAAAACTGATTAATGCTCGTAGAAATGGCCCCTCCCCTCCCCGCTCCCCCATGTGTGGGATTGACCAATCAGAAGCGAGGATTTGGAGACAGTGGCTGTGTCTTCTTAGAGCAGCAGCCAGTGATATGGACTGGTCATGGAATATTTTATCTGTTTTGGAAAAGTGTTGGAAATGCAGCCTATTTTATTTTAATGTTTAGGATATATCAAACCCCAAAGATATTAAGCATTATCTCAGAATCATTGGGCGGGAAACACAAGATCTCACAAATTCACGCAAATTCACTTAATTTACTTTTTGAAATTGTTTCACTGTCTGACTACATTATTATTATTATTATTATTTTTACCTGTTTAATGTTTTTGCTTATTCAACATTTGGGATTAGAGAGTTAGGAAGGAAGGAAATGTAGGGAAGCAGGCTTGTAATCAGAGGGACACTTGTTCCAACCCAAACTTTGCTATTACTATGGGACGTTAAGCAAGTCCCTAAACCCTCACACATTGTGTTATACATCGCTTTGGATAAAAGTGTCTGCTAATTGAAATTGTAATGTTATAATTAAACATAGTAGCACTTAGTTGTTGTTTAATGTTACATTTAATATCTGATGCATCGGTATTTAAGAAAATATTACAAAATGGGAATCAAAGGCAATTGTGCCATTGTATGATGCTATGATAGATATTTCTTGCTACAAACCATGGCACACAGTCAGACCTCTGTTACATTAGTACACTGGAAAGGCCCACTCATTATTGTGCTCTAATGGTCTTGAATAGAGCTTAGCAGTTCAAAACATGGAAATTTAGTAAAATTTTATGGAAAAGTTTTGAAAAATCATTGTGAAAAAAGTGTGGAAACCCTGCCTCTATATTGACATATATTTATTTTATTGCTTATTTTGCATCAAAATACTCAGAAAAACATTAAGTCCCATTTAGATGGATTAATGAATGTGTCCTAACACAGACTTTCCCCTAAACAAGCTACTCACACGTGCTGTCCTTTAGAGGAGAAAAAGCCAAAAGTGGCACATATTGTGAAGCTGTTTGTTAATAAATGAGTGTGTGGCATTTCGCGTCAGCAAATTTAACCAAGAATTGTCTTTCTGGGAATACTTTATTGAGTTTAAAATATCTAGATATATTTGCTCTAAATCACCATTTTGAGAAAAAATATTGAGATAGGAATTTTGGTTCATATCACCCAGCCCTACCTTCTACTAATAATCATAACCTCTGTATCGCCCTCTCTCTTCTAGCCTGCCTTTTGCAGATGGAGCTGGTGAACTATGAGCGAGTTAAAGAATACTGTCTGAAGGTGCTTCACAAGGAAGGGAAGAACTTCAAAGCTCTGTACCGATCCGGAGTGGCCTACTACCACCTGGGAGATTTCCAAAAGGCCTTGTTCTACCTGAAGGAATCCCACAAACAGGAACCATCAGGTCAGGCCCCAGCCGTCACATGATGTCACACTAACTGTGTCTGTGCGTGAGAATCACATTAGACAGGTGTTCATTCATTGGTTGGAAGTAGGGCTGGGCAATTTATTGTGATTCAAGATAGATTGAGTTTTCCATTTTGGCAATATAATAAATGTCAATATCACCTATATTGAGATATATCTTTTTTGTTTTATTTATACAATCGCACAAATCACGTATACAAGTATTGAATATTATTTGTACAGTTAAATAGTGTCCTTTACAATTTTTCTATATTTATATATATATTTTGTATGAGTCGCTGCTTTCAATCATGAAAAACACAGTTAGATGGATTATTGAATGCGTCCTAACCCAGACCTTCTCCTAAACAATCTACAGAACTCACTCACAAGTGCTGTCCCTTAGAGGAGAAAAAGCCCAAAGTGGGACATATTGTGTAGCTTGTGGCATTTTTCATTAGCAAATTTAACCCAGAATTGTCTTTCTGGTAAGAGTGTGTTGAGTTAAAAATATCGAGATTTATATTGCCATTTTGAGAAACAAGTTCCGATGTACTACGGCCGGGTTCGCAGAACGTCTCCGAATAGCAATCACGAGATTTCAGTGAAATGACTCGGTTCCACCGAGTAAAACAAATGAAATTGTGCAATGTAAAATCAGAATCTATGTTGAACTGCCTTTAAAACAATATATGACAAATTTAGAAATTACCGGAAAAGGGAGTGGACCCCTGGGCACCCGTCCTCCCCTTTCAAACGGTCTCCGAGAGGCTCTTGACATCCGTTCATAGAATATCCATGTCAAATTACAGCCCAATTCAACAAGCATTAATGAAGGATTAGTCATTTGAAAAATGGGGGGGAGTGTAAGGGGAGTAATGGGCCCCATTCATATATGCGTCGATGATTCTGAACCACCAACTGTCGCAATATTTGACTCACAACTGCATTCTGATCGAACAAGAACAAACGGAGGAGTAGTCATTTGAAAAATAGGGCCCCCAGGTGTCCCGTGACACGTACGGGGTATTGGGCCCCATTTATATATTGGTTTGTGTCAATGATTCGGTACCACCAACCGTCGTAATATTTGACTCACAAATTACAGAAATCGACTTTCGTTTTTTTTTTTTTTTTGCCCCTGGGCCCCAAATCGAAAATCGAGCTTGGGGCATCGATGCGTACACATCCATAGATTATACCTACCAAATTTCAGCCCAATCTGTTTACGAATAACAGAGGAGTAGCGATTTTAATTAGTGTACGCAACAACAAGTAAAACAAGAAGAGGAACAACAAAGTGAGTGACGTTTTGAGTTTGGTAGTCCAGCCTAGAGATATTGAGATATGAGTTTTGGTCTATATCGCCCAGCACTAGGTGGAAGGCTCATGTATTTTTGAAAAAGATACGATCATTGTTATTATGAGAAACAAAGAAAGCTTTACACTTTCCGTCATATGACTTCAATGAGGGCAGTGGAGCTTTGTATGAGAATAAGGGCTTTAAACAGAATGTATGCAGTTCTTTTCCTTCTGTCAGTCTATCATAGCTGATCCTTGGTGTGGAGATTCACACGCAGCAGCAAACCAACGCTGATCAGTCATCCCATATGACCAGGTGTAGTTCTTTAAAAGGATGTGCAGAACATGTTCTGTCAAAAGGAAAATAGTAGTTTGTGTCTGTTTTCCATGTGCATCCAACTAACCATGGGAACATGAGTTTTGTAGAAGGAAAATGTGATTCATTGACGCTTTGTTGATGCATTCTGTGCAATAGCGGTTGGCAGGTCAATTACATTTTTGAATTACAATTATGTCTTCAATTATCCATTCCAAGTACAATTAAAATTAAAATTATGTTTTCCCCCTGAAAGGCAATTACAATTACGTTCTCAATTACAACAGTTCAAATTCCATTAATCACCTTCCATCCTTTCACACAGCTTCCATCACAGTTTCTCGACATATTTCTGCACTTCCAACACCGACTTACTTAGCCATGGCTCGTTTCTGCTGCTAACAATAGCTCTGTCCGTTAGGCTAATGCTGCATGCTGGGTGGGCGCAGGGATGCACACAAGAAGCAAACCAGGCTCCAGGTTTTGATGCATCAGTTTTGTCTTTTTATTTTGAATTTGCACCACCACCACAGTGCACTTAAATCTTCACTCAACTCTTTACTGAACAGAATGAAGGTCCCTATATACAGGTGCACCACTAATTAGCCTGTACCAAGCATGGGGTCACATTTATTTTCCATATTAAAAGTAGAACATAAACATTTACACAAACAATGCTTAACAGACACCATCACAAACAATAACCCTGTATTAATATCATGAATCTTAGTTACATTCCCTGAATGATTAAACTACACATTTACAAACATCAAGCTCCCCTGTTCCTAGTATCTGCTTGGTTTCTCCCACCTGGAACTATAAAAAGGTGTCCAAAGCCCCTGGAGAATTATTTTACCCGAACACCTCAGGAAAGAGGGAGAGAGCATGCACAGGTAAGCTTTGTTGAAGATCACATCTCACTCACACTCAGAATAACAGAACATATTTAATTGTTTTTATCTTTCATGTCAATGAAATGTATTTTCTGTGTTTATCACTAGATGAATCCTGAAATCCTGTGGCCTGAACCATGTGCTTCACCACCTGTCTTCCTGATTAAATGACAATCAAATTAATTAAACCAATACAACATGAGTGTAACAGTCCATAAATGTAACGTCACCTTGTCTTTACATTTATGTTACATCTCTCCAGCAGTACAGTACCTCAATTCTCATGTACTCTGGAAATGTTGTCTTTTCCAGCAATGTACTGTAAAGTTGTAAGGCCGGAGGGAGATATACCAATCAGTAAGATGCATATTCAGAATCAGAATCAGAAATGTTTAATGGCCAAGTACAGTTTTAAGGACAGTACAAGGAATTTGTCTTGGTAGATGGTGCACGAAACAAAAACAAAAAAACAAAGAAAACAAGAACAAAGAACAACCCAGCAACAATAATAATAATGATAAATATAAAGGATGAGGGATAAATAAAGGATAGATAGAGAAAAGGATATATATATATATATATATATATATATATATATATATATAAACAGTGCAGCAGATAATGTCATCATGGAGGTGGTGATCGGGTGGTGGTGGTGGTGGTGGGGGGGGGGTGTGTTCATGTGGATGGTGGCAGAGGGAAAGAAGCTGTTTTTGTGTCTGGAGGTTCTGGTCCTGATGGACCGAAACCTCCTTCCAGAGGGGAGAGATTGAAACAGTTTTTGACCGGGGTGGGAGGGGTCGGCCACAATCTTGGAGGTGTACAGGTCCTGGAGGGAGGGCAGATTGCAGCCGATGACCTTCTCTGCTGAGTGGATGATACGCTGCAGTCTGGCCTTGTCCTTGGCCGTAGCTGCAGCGTACCAGATGGTGATGGAGGAGCAGAGGATGGACTGGATGATGGAGCTGTAGAAGTTCACCATCATCTTTGTTG
This sequence comes from Gouania willdenowi, assembly GCF_900634775.1. Taxonomy (NCBI): domain Eukaryota; kingdom Metazoa; phylum Chordata; class Actinopteri; order Blenniiformes; family Gobiesocidae; genus Gouania; species Gouania willdenowi. Next base: position 791,305 of record NW_021145219.1, on the reverse strand, counting down.
GCAGACTGAACTTCTTTAGCTGCCACAGGAAGTACATCCTCTGCTGAGCTTTTTTGATGAGGGAGCTGATGTTCAGCTCCCTCTTGAGGTCCTGGGTGATGATGGTCCCCAGGAAGCAGAAGTACTCCACAGAGCTCACTGTAGAGTCTCCCAGGGTGAGGGGGGCTGGGTTCTTCCTGAAGTCTGCTATCATCTCCACCCTCTTTAAAGCGTTGAGCTCCAGGTTGTTCTGGCTGCACCAGGACACCAGCCGGTCAGTCTCCCACCTGTAGTCAAACTCGTCTCCATCAGAGATGAGACCAATGATGGGCGTGTTGTCTGCAAACTTCAGGAGTTTGACCGACTGGTGAGAGGAGGAGCAGCTGTTGGTGTACAGGGAGAAGAGCAGAGGAGAAAGAACACAGCACTGAGGAGATCCAGTGCTGATGGTCCGGGGAGCAGAGATGGTTTTTCCTAGCTTCACGTGCTTTTTTAGGGACAGGAACGATGGTGGAGGCCTTAAAACAGGGGTGCATGTCTCTAGTGAGGTGTTAATGTCTGTGAACACTGGAGACAGCTGATCAGAACAGTGCTTTAAGGTGGAAGGAGAGACAGAGTTCGGTCCACAAGCCTTACGGGGGTTTTGTCTCCAGAAAAGTCTATTCCTCCACCTTTCCTCTTCCCGGTGAGCTCCGCATCTCGGTCTGCTCTGTGAAGTTGGAAGCCGGCCAACTGCAGCGCAGTTATTCAAGTCCTTCATCCTTTTTAGCCATTGTAGTGATTGATGATCCATCTCCAGAATGAAGTGACGTCCAAGCAGATAATAACGTAGAGCACTGATTGCCCACTTCATTGCTAGACACTCCTTCTCCACTGTTGAGTAACTTGTCTCTCTCTCCTGTAGTTTACGACTCATAAAAAGAACAGGGCGCCGCTCCACCTCAATGTCCTGCAGAAGTACTGCACCCAGGTCAACACCAGAATCATCCGTCTGTAGTGTAAACAGGCGAGAATAATCTGGACTCTGGAGAACAGACTCACTTGTGATAGCTGCCTTGAGGTTGCTGAATGCTCTGTCACATTTGTCAGTCCACCTTACTTTGTTTGAGGCTGAGGCTCTGGCGAGTTCAGTCAATACGGCTGCTCGAGAAGCAAAATGAGTTACAAATTTACTGTACCAACCCACCAATCCAAGAAAGGAACGCACCTTTTTCTTTGTGGTCAGCACAGGATAAGAAGGGATGGCATCCACCTTCCCCACACAAGGCTTGACAACCCCCTGTCCAACAACATGGCCTAGGTATTCTACCTGGTGGCGTGCAAGTGCACACTTGCCTGGATTAATGGTCTGCCCAGCATCCTTAATCCGGTGTAGCACCTGCCGAAGGTGAGCGACATGGTCTATCCAGGAGTGACTGAAGATAATCACATCATCCAGGTAAGCTGCAGCAAACTGTGGCACATCTCTCAGCACTTGGTTCATCAGTTGCTGAAGAGTTGACGGCGCTCCCAGGACACCAAATGGCATTACCTGAAACCAGAATTTGCCATAGGGTGTTACAAAAGCCGTGAGCTCTTTTGTCTCTGCTGCAAGGGCCAGCTGCCAATAACCTTTACTTTAATTTTATTTTATTTTTTTATTTATTCAGTTTATTTCCAACATGGTTACATTCACTTTTTTTTCTTTTTTTCTTTTTGTACATGCCGAAAAAGGAGACGAGAGAAGCAGTTTGCTTATCTAAGTCCCGTCCCCTGTTTTGAACACAGAAAACTTACATCAAAGCTTGTCTCTCTGGTCAAACATTCTTAGGTTGTGATGAACACAATTTCATTTTTTTTTTTTTTTTGTGTAGGATTTATTCTCATCTGTAGTCAGTGTTGTCTTTTTTTTATTCCTCTCTCCTCTCTATCGTTGTTCGTGTCGGCCTTGTTCCCTGCGGATTTCATTCCCAGACATTGTTTGCGTTCCTCCAGTTCAAAAGAAAAGTTCATCTTCTTTCGAAGTACCTTGATATCTTCAGAAAGTTTTCTTAGCATACGAAGGATTAGAAAGGCACATACCCCCATCATTAGCAGGCCAATGATCATGACCCCTAACAGGTAGAGGTCCTCCACATCTTCCACTGAGGGGATTGAGAGGCACAGCATTTGGGTTTTTCCCTGTCCATCCATGACGTAACCACTCGGGAATGTCTCTTTTGGACACGCTGGTTCGTGTTGTAGTGATCTTCTGTTCGTGAATATTAAGTCGATTGTGTTCAATGACCAGTTGATAAGTTCCATCTCGTTGCTGTGTTGATCTCGTATTCATGTAAGAATGTATTCCAAGGTTTTTCTTTAAATCTAGTCAAGTTTGCAGCTTGTTTTGTCTCTACATCAAGGTTATTCCAGCTGTTGATAGCTCTATTGAGAGTGCTGTATTTTCCAATGTTAGATTTAACCCTTTCTTGTATAAACACATTACTATGTCTTAGTTCATAAGCTGTTTGTTTGTATGTGAAACGTTTTTCTATTTCATATGGGAGTGTTTTAAGTGAGGCCCTAAATGGACCTACTTAGGTCAAGCGTTGTAATTCTGTAACTCTCCCCTACCACTCTTTCCAGCAGTTCATCAATACAGAGCATTGGGTAGGATTCAAGCTTTGATACAGAATTCAGGTACCTGAAGTCAATGCAGAACCTTAATGAATTATCCTTTTTCGGGACCAATACCACCGGGCTGCACCATTCGCTGGTTGAAGTCTCAATGATGCCCATCTGCAACATAGAGTCGATCTCCTTCTTAAGCCGTGGCACCAACCTTTCTGGGATCCTGTAGCTCCTGCGCTTGGGAAGAGCATCCTGCTTAAGGTGGACTTTGTGCTGGATCAGGTTTGTAAAACCGGGCTTTTGTTGGAACAGCTCCGGATCCAAAAGTACTCTCACCTCCTTCTGCTGGACCAGGGTCAGATGCGACACATCCACCGCAACATTCTCAGCAATGTCAGGAAGAAGTAAAGGCTCCTTTTCATCCTCTTCCGTTGCAGGACAGATGAGAAGGTTCTGGATCGACTGCTCAAATGAAGGCTCCTTAAATGCTTTCAACAGGTTAACATGAAATACCTGATGTTTCTTTTGTTTATCATGCATATACAGTTCATAGGTGACTTTACCAAGACATTTTGTGATCTCATAAGGTCCCTGCCATCTCCCCAGCAGCTTACTGTCATTGGATGGGAGCAGCAGCAACACCTTTTTCCCCGAATGGAAAGTTCTTTCTCTGGCACTCTTGTCATACCAGGTCTTCTGGCTCTCTTTTGCCAATCTCATGTGTTCATCTGCCAGTGGCGTCATCTGCTCCAATCTGTCCCTCATCTTCAGGACATAGGCCACCACACTTTCACGCTCAGCTCTTTCAGAAGGTCAAGTGGGCCCCTCACCTGCCGACCATACAACAGTTCAAAGGGGGAAAATCCTGTCGACACTTGTGGCACCTCTCTATAGGCGAACAGTAGGTAGAGAAACCACTGGTCTCAGGCTGACCCAGTTTGGGATGCAAACTTACGTAACATATTTTTCAAAGTTTGATTAAACCTTTCAACCAAACCGTCCGTCTGGGGGTGGTAGGGAGTGGTCTTAATGCACTTTATCCCCAACAACTGAGACACCTGCATAACAGCTTAGAAAGAAAATGTGTGCCACAGTCAGTGAGAACCTCCTTTGGGATGCCTACCCTTGAAAAGAGTTGTAGAAGACAGTTAGCAATGTGCTTAGCTTTCACAGCTTTAAGAGGAAAGGCTTCGGGGTAACAAGTGGCATAGTCACATATTACTAAAATGTACCGATTTCCTGAGCTTGTCCTCTCAGGGGACCCACTACATCCATGCCTATTCTTTCAAATGGTGTATCTATGATCGGCAGCGGCTGTAGTTGAGCACAGGCTACAGCTCTAAGGTATGTTAACTGACATATCTCACAGGATGAACAAAAGTTTTTAATATTAGTATACATTCCAGGCCATGCAAATCTACTGCCGAGTATTGTTTGGAATGCTAGGTGACCCAGCTCCATTACTTTATATGTAAGGCTCTGTGGTAAGCTATTATGATAGCTGTGTTCATCGCCATGACAACTGTTGTGATGGTGATGAATATTATTTTATGGAGACGGTGTCTGTCCCCCGACCCATATTTCACAATGATTTTAACATAAAATCAAATAAAAGAGCTATCAATTATAAAAATCTGAAAAAAATTAAAATCTCAAATCTAGAAACACCAAAACATAAAACCATTAGATGTGCTCTATTAAATATTAGATCACTGAGATCCAAATCTCTACTAGTAAATGACCTTATCTCAGAAAATAACTTTGATTTATTCTGTTTAACTGAAACATGGCTGTATCAAGATGAATATGTTAGTTTAAATGAAGCCACTCCTCCCAGTCATTCCTCTCTCCTAATCTATCCTAAACCAAAGGCCAGTTACACTTCCTTTGAAAGCCTGGTTCTAAATTTATCTCATACCAAATCAAAAACCTGCCAGCCAGTCTTATTTGCGATAATTTACTGTCCTCCAGGCCCTTATTCTGAATTTCTATCAGAATTCTCTGAGTTTATATCAAACTTAGTCCTCAGTTCTGCTAAAATACTGATAGTAGGAGATTTTAATATCCATGTTGACAAAGATAGTGATAGCCTGAGCTCAGCCTTTATGTCCCTAATAGACTCAGTTGGCTTTTTTCAAACTATTAATGAAGCTACTCATCGTTTAAATCATACTCTTGATCTTGTTCTAACATATGGCCTTGATATTAATGAACTAAAAGTCTACCCTGAAAATCCTCTGCTATCAGATCACTTTTTAATATCTTTTAACATTATCCTAGAGGATCTCGCACTGTGCAATAAAATAGTTACGAGTAGAAATCTGTCCAATAGTGCTGTGGCTAAATTTGAAGAGGCCATTCCTGCTGCCTTAAACTCAGTGCACCATCCAATAAATAACTATGATATTAATTATAACCCCTCTCAACTGGATCTGCTTGTCGATAGCTCTGCTAGTCTACTAAAATCCACCTTGGACTCAATTGCCCCATTGAGGGAAAAAACTATTAAACGTCAGAGGAAAGCTCCGTGGTTTATCTCTGAAACTCGCACACTCAAACAAACAACCCGTAAATTAGAGAGAATGTGGCGCTCCAATAAAACAGAGGAGTCACGAATACTCTGGCAAGAAAGCCATAGTAAATACATGACAGCCTTACGACATAGTCGATCTACAAACTATTCCTCACTAATTGAAGAAAATAAAAATAATCCGAGGTACCTTTTCAACACTGTAGCCAGGCTAACACAAAGTCAGAGCTCTATTGAGCCCATGATTCCTCTAGCTCTCAGCTGTGAGGACTTTATGACATTTTTTAACGATAAAATTCATAAGATTAGAGATAAAATTAGCCACTCCCTGCCTTCACCTGGGCCTGCTGTACCATTAAATGTAAATAAGCCTAACCTAAACTGTTTCACACATATAGGACTTCAGGAACTTAACTCTATTATTTCATCCTCCAAACCATCGACCTGCCTTTCAGATCCGATCCCAACTAAGCTGTTTAAAGAAGTTGTTCCCCTAGTCTGCCATCTTTGTTGGAGACAATAAATATATCCCTATCAATAGGCTACGTGCCACAGTCCTTTAAAGTAGCTGTAATCAAACCCCCTTCTCAAAAACCTACTCTTGATTCCAGCACTTTAGCAAACTACAGGCCTATATCTAATCTTCCTTTTATTTCAAAGATTCTTGAGAAAGTTGTGGCGGCTCAGCTCTGTGACTTCCTTCAAAACAACAGCCTGTTCGAGGACTTCCAGTCAGGTTTTAGAGCTCAACACAGCACAGAGACTGCTTTAGTTAAAGTAACTAATGATCTACTCTGGGCTTCAGATGAAGGACGACTCTCAGTGCTGGTTTTATTAGATCTTAGTGCAGCTTTTGACACTATAGATCACTATATTCTACTAGAGAGATTAGAGAAATTACTTGGAATCACAGGGACTGCCCTAAACTGGTTTAAGTCCTACCTATCTGATAGGTACCAGTTTGTACACGTGAATAATAGATCTTCTGTGTACACTAAAGTAAGCTACGGGGTTCCTCAGGGCTCTGTGCTTGGTCCAATCCTCTTCTGTATCTATATGATCCCCCTTGGTAATGTTATGAGAAAATACTCTGTTAACTTTCACTGCTATGCTGATGATACCCAACTGTATGTATCAATGAAGCCAGGTGAGACAAATCAGCTATCTAAACTTGAGGCCTGTCTAAAGGACATTAGGGCCTGGATGGACCAAAATTTTCTTCTTCTTAACTCAGACAAGACTGAGGTCATTGTACTGGGCCCGCGACACCTTAGAGAAACCTATGCTAGCCTAACTGCCTTATGACATTACTCTGGCACAAAGCACAACTGTTAGAAACCTTGGGGTTCTATTTGATCAGGATTTATCCTTCAACTCTCACATAAAACAAACTTCAAGAACTGCCTTCTTTCATCTCCGTAACATTGCTAAAATCAGATCTATCCTGTCTCAGGGCCACGCCGAAAAACTAGTCCATGCTTTTGTTACCTCTAGACTGGATTATTGTAATTCTCTTTTAGCAGGCTGCCCTAGCAAGTCGCTTAAGACACTTCAGCTGGTTCAAAATGCTGCAGCACGTGTACTGACTAAAACTAGGAGAAGAGATCACATTACTCCTGTATTAGCCTCTCTGCATTGGCTTCCCATAAAATATAGAATAGAATTCAAGATTCTTCTTCTCACTTATAAAGCCCTAAATGGACAGGCACCAGTCTATCTCAAGGAGCTTGTAGTGCCATACAATCCCCCCAGAACACTACGCTCTCAAAATGCTGGACTACTCGTTGTTCCATTTGTCTCTAAAAGTAGTATAGGAGGAAGAGCTTTCAGTTATCAGGCCCCACTTCTCTGGAACCATCTACCAACCACGGTTCGGGGGGCAGACACCCTCTCTACCTTTAAGGTTAGGCTCAAAACATTCCTCTTTGGTAAAGCTTTTAGTTAGGAACCAGCTCATAGCTCATAGTTAAGATGCAATAGGTATAGACTGCCGGTGGGGGGGTCTGGCATGCTCGGTTGGAGAGAGGTTGGAGAGGGCGTTAAGAGAGAGGTCATTTAGGTTAGAGAGGGACCGGAGAGGGTCCCATTCCTCTCTCAAACACTCCCTCTATGTCTGCTTCTTCCCTTGTGTGTTTGCTCCTGTACTCCTTCTGGCTTTTGTCTTGCAGGTCCGTGGGATCCTCAGTGTGGAGTTACAGAGTCTCAACGGCTCTGTCTCCACCCTCTCCTCTGCACACACCCAACACAGCATAACGTGGATGGCTGTTCACCATAGGAATGGGATCCACACAAGGTTCCTGCTGCTTAACAGAAGGTTTTCCTTGCCGCCATGATGAATTCATGTTGGGTGTGGGATACATATGTATGTGTATATACGTATATATGCATATGTGTGTATCCATAAAATGAAGAGTCCGTCCTTAAGACTGCTCTACTGTAAAGTGTCTTGAGATACCATTGGTTATGATTTGGCGCTATACAAATAAAGATTGCTTGATTGATTGATTGATTAAAGTCTCAACCTCACCATGTCTCTGGTAAAGTATGCCATCTTTTATAATATAGTCTATGTCAGAGACACAATTTACTTTGCCATTACTCACCCCTTCAACCTACTCACCCCTTCAACCCATTTCAAACCATGGTTTTAATGTGTGATCAGCTTGCTGCAGCTTAACAATATCAGAAGGGACCAGATCATTAACAACCAGTTCGGGTCATGTTTCATCACCGTTGATGCTGGCTGTACTCCACAACTTTTCCCTCTTTTTCTGGGCCTTTGACTTACGTCGCTTCACTGGTTCTGACCCTAGGTCAGAATGAAAAAATGGTAACTCTTCTAGGGTGTTTCTTTCTTTCTGAGCCCTAGTCATTACACTATTGCATACAGCTGATTGGGCACTTTGAACTGATTTATTAACAGGACGTTTGTGGTGTTTAACTCGTCTCTCCTGCTCTATTAAGTCAAGTAGAGTTGGAACATCATGCCCAAGAACAACTGGATATGGAAGTGTGGGCACTAATGCTACAGTGAGAAGATAAGTCTGACCCCCTACTGTAAGATAAATTTCAGCTGTGGGATACAACTTCTTATCCCCATGTACACAACTAATGTTGGAAGTCATCTCACTCCACATTTCCCTTGGCACTAAACTAGGCAGAACAGCAGACTGAAAACAACCCGAGTCAAGAAGGGCCTCCTCTCGCTGACCATTTACTAGTGCAGGGGTAGTAATTGCTTCACATAGAAGAGAGGGCTTACTTTGTCTGGTGGCAGGGCATGTGTATTGGGTGTGAGCAATCTCATTACACTGACAACAACGCACATCCTGCCTGGATGCAGAAAAAGATTTCTTATTAATATTTGGTCTACTAGGGGAAGTTTGTCTTGAGCTAGACTGATGTCTGACCTGTGAATGACCACTCCTTTCACCCCCATTGGACTTACGTCTGGCGAAGCTGTTGTCTCGGCCCAAAGTGGTTCGTCTTGATCCCGTTCTGGCTGACAGGAAAACCTCTGCAAGATGGGCAGCCTCTTCCGCAGACCTTGGGTCCCGTTCTCGGATCCAGACTCCAAGCTCAGGTCCCACCATTCTCAGAAAATGCTCCAGTATTAACATCTCTGATATGTCTTTAACTGTGTTAGTCTTTTCTGGCCTTGTCCATTTATTGAATAGATCCTTCAGCCGCACATAGAATTCACGGGGTAATTCACCTTGATTGATGTCCAGGGAACGAAATCTTCGCCTATAGGTGTCAGCTGTGATCCTCCAGCACCTGGACTCCCCAGGCTCCTACGCCAGGATCCTGTTTGTGGACTTCAGCTCTGCTTTCAACACTATAATCCCAGCTCTCCTTCAGGACAAGCTTTCCCAGCTGAACGTGCCAGACTCCACCTGCAAGTGGATCACAGACTTCCTGTCTGACAGGAAGCAGCACGTGAAGCTGGGAAAAACCATCTCTGCTCCCCGGACCATCAGCACTGGATCTCCTCAGGGCTGTGTTCTTTCTCCTCTGCTCTTCTCCCTGTACACCAACAGCTGCTCCTCCTCTCACCAGTCGGTCAAACTCCTGAAGTTTGCAGACGACACGACCATCATCGGTCTCATCGCTGATGGAGACGAGTCTGACTACAGGTGGGAGACAGACCGGCTGGTGTCCTGGTGCAGCCAGAACAACCTGGAGCTCAACGCTTTAAAGACAGTGGAGATGATAGCAGACTTCAGGAAGAACCCAGTCCCCCTCACCCTGGGAGACTCTACAGTGAGCTCTGTGGAGTACTTCTGCTTCCTGGGGACCATCATCACTCAGGACCTCAAGTGGGAGCTGAACATCAGCTCCCTTACCAAAAAAGCTCAGCAGAGGATGTACTTCCTGCGGCAGCTGAAGAAGTTCAGTCTGCCAACAAAGATGATGGTGAACTTCTACAGCTCCATCATCCAGTCCATCCTCTGCTCCTCCATCACCATCTGGTACGCTGCAGCTACGGCCAAGGACAAGGCCAGACTGCAGCGTATCATCCACTCTGCAGAGAAGGTCATCGGCTGCAATCTGCCCTCCCTCCAGGACCTGTACGCCTCCAGGATTTTGAGGCGTGCAGGAAAGATTGTGGCCGACCTCTCCCACCCCGGTCATAAACTGTTTCAATCTCTCCCTTCTGGAAGGAGGTTTCGGTCCATCAGGACCAGAACCTCCAGACACAAAAACAGCTTCTTTCCCTCTGCCACCATCCACATGAACACACCCCAAGTCAACACTGAAACCCCCCCCCCCCCCCCCTCCCTTCCCCCCGATCACCACCTCCATGATGACATTATCTGCTGCACTGTATATATATATATAGATCAGCTGAATAGCCCACTCTTCTCTTGGCTAACAGCAGACAGTAGCAATTCTTTCAAATGTTGTCAAGTAATGTTCAATATCCTCACTAGGAAAGAGAGGTAACAGCTTTGGCTCTCGCGGGATGTTAGGTGTCCTCACTGGTTTAGGTTGCTGTAGCTCCTCCTGCTGCTGGAGTTGGCTTGGAGCCGCACTATGTTAAACAATGTCATCATTCTACCCATCTAGACCAAGAACTCTGTTCTCATAGTCCTCTTTTAACTCTCTCATCTGAGCTTGAATCTAATTTAACTGGTGTTGCATACTTCTCCATCTCTGGTCTTGGCATCCAGACTCCTTTTCCATTTGCTGGTCCCTTGATGCCTGGGAGTGGACCAGAGGTTTTACCAGTTTTGTCAACTTCTCCAACCCATCCAGGCTGCTGGCTGCTGATGCACCCTACCGCTCTGCTGAGGTAGCTGGTTCACCATCATCTGGCTCCACCATCAGCTCCCCTTTCTTTCTTCTGGTCATGTGTCAAAGAGCAACCGTAGCAGTGGAGGCAGTCAATTAGGAAACCAGGCTCCAGGTTTTGATGCATCAGTTTTATCTGTTTATTTTTTTAATTTGCACCACAAGCACAGTGTACTTCAATCCCCACTCAACTCTCTACTGAACAGAATGAATGTCCTTATATACAGGTGCACCACAAATTAGCCTGTACCAAGCATGGGGTGACATTTAATTTGCATATTAAAAGTACATCATAAATATTTACACAAACAATTCCTAACAGACATTATCACAAACAATAACCCTGTATTAATATCATTAATCTTATTTACATCCTCTAAATTATTAAACTACATATTAACATTGAGCTACACACATCAAGCTGCCCTGTTCCTAATCTCTACTTGGTCTCTCCCACCTGGAACTATAAAAAGGTGTCCAAAGCTCCCAGGGAATTATTTTACCAGAACACCTCAGGAAAGAGGAAGAGAGCATGCACAGGTAAGCTTTGTTAAAGATCACACTCAGAATAGCAGAATATATTTGTTTTATTTTTCATGTCACTGCAAAGTTATTTATCAATTAAACTGAAATGTATTTTCTGTGTTTATCACTAGATGAATCCTGAAATCCTGTAGCTTGAACCATGTGCTTCACCACCTGTCTTCCTGATTAAATGACAAATTAATTAAACCAATCCATGTGTTTTCTTAATTTAATTAAGCACTGCCAGTTTATCACAATTTACCATTTTTAAATTATAATAGTACATAAGTGTAACAGTCCATTAATGTAACATTAATGATATTAATCTTCTCGTAACATACAAAATGGATGCTGCACATTACAAGGAACCTTAGCAACAGAAAAACTACACAACCACAATGTAAACAGACCTTTTACACCTCTACCTGCCACAATGCAACACTTCTTTAGAGACAGACCATGTCAATCATCAAAAAAACATAATGCATCATATCTTGACCAAAATGGCGACTCTCCATAGTTGATGCCCCAAGGTATAAAAATTGTCCTAAAAAGTCCTTTTAATGTGTTTTTTTAATAAAAAGGTGGACATTTTGGTTATTGGTAATAAGTTAAACACATTTTCTGTTATATGCATTTCTTCTACAGGTACACTTTAAAACTACTTTCCTCTGCTCCTTGTTTTCCTAGACACCAACGTTATCCGTTACATCCAGCTGACAGAGATGAAGATTCGTCGAAATGCCCAGAGGGAAAAGAAGGAGACAACATAAGCTCCCCATAGTTTGAATACCTTCCATGTGTCAATGCTGTCGCCTCCCAGTGCATTCCGCACATCTACAAAGTTAGAGGTCCAGGTGTATAAAGATGTGTAACTGTTGTGTGCTCCGGAGTGTTTTATAATCCGACCATCCTGTCCCTCGTGTGTGATCCTGTCCTGGGTGTGTTGTTCCCTTTTCACACTGATACGCTGCACAGCAGACACGGGCCGACACTTGTGATCGAGACAGGAGCAGCAGTATCTTAAGTTGAGGTTTTGTTTATTCAGACAAGGTTTTTGTTTCGACATGTCAACTGTCAGTCTTCATCAGAGGAGTTCTGCTGATTGCCTTTGATGGTTTCTTTGAAGTTTGACTTGACTTCCGTGTAATAGTTCCAGCAAGATTAATTTTGTCTTGTTTTTGAACACTGTTAAGTTGAGGTTTCGTTTATTCAGATAAGATTTTTCAGGAAATTTTTATCTGCTGGCATGTTTCAACTGTCAGTCTTTGTAAAAACATGAATTAAAAAAATTACGAACACATTTTATTGCACTAACATATGCATAGTACATAAACGCCTGGTGTCAGTGAACGCATCGTCAAACCTTGTTAATTACCTCACTCCTCAATGCATTTTAGTTTTATAAAACATACTGGGCACTTTTATAAATGTGGTTACTTTAAAAAATTAAAAATAAATTAAAAACTTAACATAGTCAGAATGTTCGCAAAAGGAAAAAAAAAATCATTTGTATTAATCTTGCTTGAACTATTACGAAAGTCAAGTAAAACTCCAAAGACGATCAGCAAAACTCCTCTGAGGAAGACTGACAGTTGAAACAAGTTGGGAGATAAAAAAAAAAATCCTGAAAAACCTTGTCTGAATAAAACCTCAAATTGTTCAAAAAGACAAAATGAATCTCGATGGAACTATTACATGAGCAGCAGGGTGGTCAGTGTGAGCATGGAACTATGAGTCAGCACAACCTGCTGCCCTGTGAAGGAGCTTTCACTTTCTATGAGCTCGTTTAATTATTACACTAGACTACTACTCAAGAGACATATCACTAAATGTACATAAGACACTTTGTTAGAGCACATTAAAAAGATTATACAATGATCAATCCCAAAACAAAGCACTTCATTCACATTTCCTGTACCTACAAAAACACTGTACGTTTACTGTAAATCTGTGTGTGTAATAGACATGTTTTGGTTGAATTTTCCATTTTTCCATGATCTCCTGAAATAAATCACTGGAGAAAAGTGTGTGTGTAAAAATATGAAATAAAGTGAATAAAGCAAGAAGTTCCTGGGTTCAAACGCTGGAGTGGACGCTTGGGCCATTTGTGTGCAGTTTGCATGTTCTCCATGTTCTCACCATCTAAACCAGTGTTTATCCAACCTTGGGGTCACCAAGAATGTCTAGTACTTGGTAAAAAACAAAAAAAATACTACCTAAAATTAGATTTCCTTTTTTTTTTTAATTATTCTTTATCAAATAAACAGACAAAATAACAAACAATACGGTATACTTAACATTTGTTAAATATAAATCTAGTTGAAATGAAATAAAAAAATAAAGGGTGTCACATCTTAATGTGCACTAATCCTGGCTACATTTGCTCTGTATAACAAACTAGACCAAAAACGAGTTCTACAAATAAAATAAATTGTTTCTGGGGTTGCCAGATATTTGTGAAATCAAAATGGGGTCATCACTTAAAAAAGGTTGTGACCCCGTCTCACCTGGGGATGCCTGTCCCCAAGTGAGACGGGCGTCAGCAGAGACCCGGAAAAGATGGAAAATGGATGGATAGCAGAAAAATACAGAAGCAAAGAAACACAAAATAACTCCAAAAAACCACCCTATTACAGTGAAAGAAGACAACAAAATAACAGAAAAACACAAATGAATTACATCCAAAACACCAATTACAGAAAAATACAAAGACAATAAAAACACACAAAACTGCTCAAAAAAACAACACAATTACAGTGAAATAACACAACAAAACAGGAAAACACCAAGTGCATGTACTACAAAGTATACCCTGGATATCTCTCCGCTTCACCTAACCAAATATTCTCTGTCAGAGAGCCCCCGTACTACAAAGCAGGATATTAACACGTTCACTTAAGTGAGGTAATTTCAGCCAGAATGTGTGCTTGTTCCTGTGACAGGAATGGAGATTACAGCGTCAGACCTTAATCACAGAAAAACTGTGCAGAGCAATTTACGTCACAATTGAGGAATAATTCTTTAAAAATATGAAGAATTAAAATCCATAATTCAGACCAAAAACAACAGTGTTGCTGCAGAAAAAGCAGGAAAAAAGGAATGCAGGCAGGAAGCTGCTGACACTGTTAAAAAGTAAAAGTGTGAGATTATACAATATTAATCCATGGGATAATAAACGGACAGTGCTCTGATCAGTTTCTCTCATTACAGCACACACGTGTTTCTATTCAGCTCGTCCTCCTCAATTTATCACACACACTGAATACATCCTGGAAGTTAGCGCGATAATAGGAAATCCAGCTTCATAGTACAGGCCCCATAACAATTACATCCAAAACACAAATGACAGATAAACTCACAAGAGGACAATGAAAACACAAAATGAAAAAAACAGCACAATTACAACAAAAGACAACAAAATAACAGAAAAACACAAAATGAATTACATCCAAAACACAAATTAGAGAAAAATACACAAGAGGACATTAAAAACCCACAAAATGAAAAAAATAAATAAATCACAAAACCTCAATACAACAAACCCACAAAAATTACAGAACAATACACAAATGGACAAAACACAACATTTTTCTAAAAATGACATTACTACAAATCCACACAAGACTACAAATATAACATAAAAACACACTAAATAACAAAATTTTACAAAGATGACAAAAACTCATGCTGTGATTGGTAATTATCCTAATAATGACATGAATGTTGATCATGTGACCCTCGGATCAGATACAGACACAGTTGTGATGAATGTTGCCATCTCTGGTCAAACACATATTTCCAAAACAAAACAAAAATAACTTTTATCCATAAAGTTAAAGAGTCAAACAATAAAAAAAAACACTAATGCAAACAGTGGTGGAGTCGGTTCAGAAACATCATGTTGAAAAATCAGAATCTGATAAAATGACATTGCTTCACATTATCAATAGTCACTCAAAATCAAAAAATGCAAAGGCAGATTTATTTTTTTTGTATGCGTTTACTTGAATAAGTGTTTCAGTGCAAATACAGTTAGCAACAGTAGCTTGTCACAAATGTAGCTTATCCGTGCTCAGTTTTTAGCTCCGTCAGTCGCTGAAAACGTGTTTATACATTGATCATGATCACATTCTCAGAGGAAAAACATTCACGTTTACAAGGATTCTTTTTTATTTCAAGATGTTGTTCACTTCTCACAGGTCATGTGACATGAAGCAAGAGAATAATGTTTAAAAAAAAAAAAAAAAAAAAAGGATTTCCATCAGGTTATAGATGTAGAACTCTGGTAATTATACTGTGTAGAGCAAGGGCATCAAAGTCATAATTCAGGGGCCAAATACGGATATGTTTTATCAGAAGTGAGCCGCAGAGGAAGGGTCACTTTCCACATTAGGGCTACTTTGCATTTCCATGTATAAATGATACAAAAGTACTCTGTATGTAGTAAATAAGGCACCTACAATATCCAAGCAATATGTACCAAAGCGGATTAGGGACAATTTTTATGGAGAAAATGATTCCGGGCAAATTGAGAATGAAGCTGACATGGCGAGAATAACGTCCAAAGAGAATATAATTGAAATGTAATGTTGAGATTAAAATAATTTAAAGTAATTTCGAGAATTAACTCAAAATATAATATTGTGATAAAAGTCGAAGGTTGGCTAATAAAGTCAAATCTACCATATGACAACAAACAGCAGATTGTGGCTGTCTACAAAATGTCTTGTATCAATGTTAAATCAGGGGTGTTAAACCCATTTTAGTTCAGGGGTCAAAAACAGACCAGTTTGATCACAAGTGCCTAAGTTTGCACTTCCAGTTATAAATCAGACAAGTATGGAAAATATCTACAATATCTAAGCAATAATGTGACAGATAATTAAATGTTCTGTAATTTATTATAATTTTGTAACCCCTTTTTACTTAATTTGGGTAAAATTTGTGAAATAATTTGAGGAAAAAATGCAGGATTTTGTTCTTTTAACAACAATTTACAACTTAATTATTTGGTAATTTACACAATGATTCACGTTCACTTGCTCCAGCGGACTGAATCAGATGCACTGAGGCAACGATGTCAAACTCATTTTAGTTCAAGGATCACATATGACCCAGTTTAAAATCAAATGGGTTGGACCAAACATTTTTTTTTACGTTTTTGTAAAAGAAAAAGCACAAATTCAAACAAAATCCTGAATGTTAAACAATTGGGCAACACATTTTCTGGAAATTTGCAAAGTAATTTGCCGGAATTCTGTGGGATATAATTTGAGAGAATTTTCCAGGTTTTTGGAAATAACTGATTTCATATTACTGTAAATAATGTAGTTCTGCAGTCTCCATTGTATTTTATCTACAACTTGTGATACTTTTACAAAAAGTCCTGTTTTTGTTGTGTATTTTATTTGAAACAAAATCTTCCCGGGGGCCGGACTAGATGCTCTGGCGGGCCAAATTTGGCACGCGGGCCTCGAGTTTGACATATGTGCATTAAACTATACTTCGAAGTTGGGTTCAAAACCAGCTCAGCTTTTTAGCTCATTAACATGGCGTTGTAATCTGTGGCTATTGAGGAGCTACGGAAACAGATTAGGGCCAGTTTGGATGGAGACTGTTGTCATATAAGGTGAATCATCAGCTTCCGTAGATTTGACTTTATTAGCAAACCTTTAACTATGGTCATAATATTGTATTTTGACTTTATTCTCAAAATTTTAACTTTAATCTCAACATTTTGACTTTATTCTTCATATTTCAACTTTATTCTTGATTTGCCCAAAGTTATTGTCTCCATCAAAATTGGCTCGCTTTTGTAAATAGGTGACAGTGTTTGACTATATTTATTTAATTTGGGGAAATCTTGTCAAATAATTTGAGGATTGAGCAGTATTTTGAAAAAAAATAGGTTTCTTTTAACAATCTGAGAATAAAAATGTGTTGTACAAGCATGGGAAAATTGTGAATCCCTGCAAATATTAGAGAGTTCAATTGAATTTGTGACAAATTCCACCTAAATAATTGTAAAGTTCTACTACCAAATAAATCTGTTGAAATGTTAGGTGCTTTTTTTTTTTTTAAAGTGTATTATGTTGTATGGATGACAGTGATTTAAAATTACTCCCAATTTCTGCTTAATTTCAATAAATAATTCCCATGAAAAGTTTTTATTTTTTGAACTATGCCAAAATTCCTGAGCTTAAGTTCCCGTGGAAATTTACCAGATATTTTACACCCCTTTGCAACCCTACTGAGATATTTACTAATTAGTTGGTTTTTTCAGCCATTTTCAATTTTTGCTTCATGCCGATTTGGATGTTTTTTGCCTCGAGTATGATACGTGGTGTAGAAGACGATTTATTCTCTGACAAATGAAAGAGTGAAAACAGAAAATGCCCTCATGATGTAGCTCCTCCATCGCTCTGGAGCATAAATAAACAGAATCATTCTTGTGTGGTGAAATCAGAATAAATTAAATGGAGTATGGATTGGATGTGTTTTCTATAATAATGAACTAATATTATGTTTACCCTGTTGTTCCTGAGACGAACACAATAAACCAAAAACGCACTGGATTGTGACTTTCTGTTCACAGGCAGAGATTAAACGTGTCCTGTTTGAAAGAATGAAGGTAAATAAGGAAAATACTCAAATAAACCAATAAATTAAATATATATTTATATAAAAAAAGCACATGCCACCAGGGCTTTTCTGAACAAAGTGAGCCGCTTCTCATTCACCATTCATGCAGTTTGCAGCTCACATTACCTCAAAACAATCAATGCATTCTTCTTCATCCGGTCTCCACAAACAATTCACAATGCAGACGATTTAGAAAAGTATCAAAACAATGAAGCGTTTTTATCTTTGTGTTGCATCCTACAGACAGTTTAGGTCCTGGGACCGGCTTCAAGCTAAAAATCAAACATCCCTGTTTCAAAATAAAAGCATCTGTTATTATCTTCCATTTGTTTTTTAACTCTTGTATATAGGGCTCTTGTTTTGAAGTTAACAGGAAGTTCAGTCAGTAGCACAATGGCGGGTCTCCAAAAATCTCCAAAATGTCAGCATGAAATGTGTCTACGTGAGTTTTATGGATCAAATGTAAACCCATGTAAATTTGCGATGGTAAAACAGGGGACGGGACCCGGATAAGCAAACTGCTTCTCTCGTCTCCTTTTTCGGCATGTACAAAAAAGAAAAAAAAAAAAAAAAAAAAAAAGTGAACGTAACCATGTCGGAAATAAACTGAATAAATAAATAAATAAAATAAATAAATGAGCAAATATTTATCCTCAGTGTGCTTCAGGTTTTTGTCGTTGTAGGTTCCAAATGCATCTTGGGAAACTTGGAAGTGGGAACGCTCATCATCCTAGTCATACTGATAGTATATAGTAGACAGTATATACTCATTGAGTGTGTGGTGTATAGTATGTTAGTATGTGATTTTGAACATAGCCCATGTGCCAGTGGAAGCTCGTGCTCTTCCTGTTCATCACGGGGATGAAACTAGGGCCCTATAAAATCCACGTAAACGGAATCATGGAATCTACCAATAAAAATGGAATCCACTGTTGAACACGGAAATTGACAAAATGTGAATGAAATGTCGTCTCCATGAGGCAAAGACATGTTTGTTTTTAAATGGGGAAAAGTTTTTCGAGACTGCTCATTAGGTACATTGTATCTTACTCATTACTTTAAATTACATTTTTATTTTTTATTTAATTATGGTTTTTTTTCCTTTTCTTTTTTTTTTTTTTTCTTTCTTTTGTTTCCTCGCAGGAGTTAAAAACTAATATTTTCAGATTTTTTTTTTAATTAATTTTTTTTTTTTAAACCTGAATTTAAAAAAAAAATATTGTGGAAAAAACAGAATTTGGAAAAAAATTTAATGGATTTTTGAAAAAAATATAATGGATTTTTTAGGGCCCCATGAAAGTGTGTGGAAGCGATATGTGAAACGCAGTCGATTCACAAGCATACGTGAGATTTTTAAGTTGTTCACAATCAGGAGATAAAGAAGCTTTCCATTGGTGAAGCTTCTTTTTCCTAAAGTATTAAAATGCACAATTATGAGCAAAGGAAGGATGTAAAGCTTTGTGTTAGTGACAGAACAAACCCAGTCTGATGGTTACGACCAGTATCCTGGTTTGTCCTCAGGTAGGCAGAGGGCCACGGTCCCATCCCGACACTGTCCCTCATCCAGCTGATCCAGCAAGGTCTCCCTCCTGTGGGGGGGGGAGGGTTCTCTCCCAAACTCTACAGTGGGTGGAGTCTCTGTGCTGGAGGTGTGGCTTGGAGACTCACCGCTACCAAGTGTTTGTCTGCTCCCTCTGGGCCTCGAGTCCATCCAAAAAACATCACAGCGTGTCCGCGGCGATGGTCGTGGCCGGGCCACCACGTCTAAGGTTTTGGGGCGTTCAAGAGCACATCGACGACGGGGCGTAGGTGGGAAAACCACGTTTGGATCCGGGAGACGAGGAACTGCAGAGCTCTCCTCCTTTAAACCACGGTAGCTGCTTAGTCCACCTGAAAATAAGGAGTTAGATAAATGTTTTCATGGTGAATGACTTAAAGGTATCGAGGACGATTTTCCTGAAGTTTAGAAAAGAAATGCCCTCTGCACATTCGCAACACTTGTAGCGTGCACAAGCCCAATTTTACTCGTGCACAGCTCTGTTTACAAGTTAGAGTCGGCATCGCTCATACAAACTTTCCAAAAGAAGATTTGCACTTTTCCCACTATGTTAGACTCGCCACCAGTAAGTGAAAATCCATTTTCAAAGTACCCAGTGCACACCGGGCACAAGCACGTATGACGGCCTATGTAAACATATCATCAGAATGATTGACAATTAGGAAGACAAATAGTTAAGATGATCCACCCGGAAGTTCACTATTACTTTAAGGGGCGTTCACACCAAACGCGACTAAAGCGACTCTGGAAACTAGATTATATTAAAAAATAAATATAAATGACGCAATGTCAAGCAACATCAAGCGAATTCCTTTTAAGCGACCAACTTGCGCGATTCCAGCGACTTCATTTGTCACTCATGGACTTATTCATTTTGGCTCTGAACCCTGTCATCTTGTCCAGTGTGGATTGGAGACAGTCTGTCTGCTCAAACTAGGACTGTTGTCCCTGCTAGCTGCTACATGTTAGCATTGAGGTGTTAGCTGCTACATGTTAGCATTGAGGAGCTAGCTGAGGCTAGAAGAGCTCCAGTGATCCACAAACTCATTCTTCCACAATTTGCCAACAACTGGGCTTTAGTTTTCCATCCAGTGTTTTTATTTAAACTAAAACAATGCCCATGCACAGCAACAACTTCACCTGTTTCTTGTGTAGTCTGTGCATCAGTATTATGGGTATGCCAGGAACTTGTGCAATGAGAAAGGTTTCGCACTATATGGAGTGCAAAAAAAAAAGATTAACTGTTATTTTTTTTCAGTTCATTAGTTTTCTGCACTACTTCTTATCGTTACATTATTAAAAACATTTTGAATCACAAATTGTTGCAAGGACTCAATTTTTCTACAATCCAAAACAAATAATCCCACAGAATCTTTTGAGTAACTTGGTAACAAACTGAAGATGTTGTCAGTTAGTTAAACGTGGACACCTCACCTGTGGTTTCCAGAGTGGATTTCTCTGGCAATGGTTCTAGACTGTGAGGGGGGCAGCTCTTCTTAATGGCTCCATCTGATGGCGTTCTGTGAAGGTTACGTGAGCAGCAAGGCGCAGAGGGCACGTGCGTGGGGGTGAGGGACTGGCGAGGGTTGCGTTTGAAGCTCTCCAGGTGGGTGTTGACCAGTGGGTTGATGGGGTGTGGGTGGGCTGGAGAGGGATGGCGGTACACCAGAAGCTCCTCGCTGTCTGACCGCAGCAGGGAGCGAGTGGAGTTACAGTCGGACACTGAAGACAAGGACAGCAAAGTGTAGGAGGGGGCAGGGCCTCGCTCAGGCGGCGGTGGCGCCGAGGGCTTTTGCGGGCTTTCCCGCCAAAACAGTCTACGAGTGGGTGGACTGGTGCTCCTCCTCTGACCCCCTGACCTGTGGAAGAAGCCGTCCCAGCGGGCTTTGGAGCCGCCCTCTGCTCGGGCCACGGCAAGGAGGTCGCAGCCCAGGCCGACGGCGGCCAGCAGAGCCCCACACCCCAGCAGAACCAGGGAGGAGCGCTGGCCTGGGCCTGGACTCTTCCTGCAGGGCGGCGTGCTGCTTTCAGCGGCAGCAGCAGACACTGGTTGGGGCTTGTTGTGAACAGGGAGGCAGAGATAGGACTGACCTGGAGCTGGTCCTGGATCAGCAGTGAAGCAGCAGTCTTCATTTTCTAAACACAGGAACCGGATCATTATTAATTCTAAAAATAATCACTAGCACAAGGCTCTGACTGTGTCCTGGCACATTAACAATCACAATTACTCTCATTTATGAACTGTACGTACAGATCTGTGTGTTTAAAATGCGCTTTTGACCAAATTCACGCAAGCTTCGGTATTTATCAATTGTGCTACTATCAGATCTTACATCACGTCTGAGCTCATGTGCGATAATCTGAGTGGATTAGTGGTTCAGCAGTCTGATCTGATTGAGACTGAAAAAAAAAATATGAAACAAACCTCATCGATCATTGAAGCATAAGCAGATACCAGAGGTGTAAAGAGTACCGATATATCCTGCACAAGTAGAAGTACTGTTACTTGATTGAAATTGTACTCAAGTAAAAGTAAAAGTAAGTCATACATAAAATACTCAAGTATAACTAAAGTAGCTCAATTAAATATTACTCAATGTAAAAGTTACTAGTTACTTTGCCCCATTCATTTATTTTCGTAATAAATCTTGCCACGGTTCCCTTGCATACAGTAAACATCTCATAAAATAAAAAAGGAAAATACCAAATATTTCAGATGATAATGCCATAATCAGGGTCCTCCTCAACACAATCCCCTGTCTGAAACACATTCTCCTCTAGGTCACTGTAACTGTGAAGGAGCTGTTCCAAAACCTCATTGACAGTAAACCGTTTTCCTAGAGGACATTTTCTAGAGCGAGAGAGAGAGTGTGCAGATTGCAATACACATACAATAGCTCAATAAAAACTTATTTGGATAAAGGGCTGCCATATAAGCTTTTGCTCTTCCCTTAGTTTGCATGAACAACCAATGTCCTTATCATCCTGGTTGATGTGTATATCCCACCGTCAGCTGATGTGCACGAGGCACAGCGCACACTCGCAGACCAGCTCCTGTGCGTGGAGTGGACCTACCCGGACTCCTTTATCATTGTGCTTGGTGACTTTAATAAAGGTAACCTCTCACACCAGCTCCCCAAATATAGACAATTAATTAAATGTCCGACCAGAGAGGAGAAGACACTGGATCACTGTTACACCACACTAAGCAGTGCTTATCACGCTGTTTCCCGTGCTGCACTGGGCTTATCGGACCATTTGATGGTTCACCCGATTCCTTCATACAGACAGAGGCTGAAGCTCTGTAAACCTGTGGTGAATGAATCTAAACAGTGGTCCAGTGAAGCAGTGGAGAAACTCCAGGAGTGTTTGGACTGTACTGACTGGGATGTTTTCAGGTCTGCGAACAGTTCTCTGGATGAGTTTACAGACGCTGTGATGTCCTACATCAGCTTCTGTGAGGACAGCTGTATTCCATCAAAGACCAGGGTGAGTTATAACAATGACGAACCCTGGTTCACAGCTAAACTCAGAGGGTTGAGGGCAGACAAAGAGGTCGCTTTCAGGAGTGGAGACAGAGCCAGGTACAGAGAGTCGAAGTACAAGTTTGGAAAGGAGGTGAGAAAAGCCAAACGTTTGTACTCAGAGAAGCTACAACACCAGTTCTCTGCAAATGACTCGGCTTCTGTCTGGAGAGGGCTCAGGCAAATTACAAACTACAAGCCCAGAGGCCCTGCTGCTACTAACGACCTCTGCCTAGCCAACAGTCTGAATAACTTCTATTGTAGATTCAACAGACAATGGGACAGACCTGACTCCATCCCCCACACACCTCTGACCAGCCTCACTCCAACACTTTCACCCCCCACATCAAAGCTAGAGTCTCACCACAGCTGCTTACAGAAGCTCTCTCCCCTATCTTCCCCCCCTCCTCCCGCCTCCCACAGAGACACCTTTCTCCATTAAAGAGAGAGATGTGAATAGACTTTTCAGGAGACAGAACCCCCGTAAAGCTTGTGGACCGGACTCTGTCTCTCCTTCCACCTTAAAGCACTGTGCTGATCAGCTGTCTCCAGTGTTCACAGACATTTTTAACACCTCACTGGAGACATGCACCCCTGTTTTAAGGCCTCCACCATTGTTCCTGTCCCTAAAAAGCTGTGGACCACAGGACTCAATGACTACAGACCCGTCGCTCTGACATCTGTGGTCATGAAGTCCTTTGAACGCCTCATGCTCTCCCACATCAAGGACATCACCTACCCCCACCTGGACCCCCTGCAGTTCGCCTACAAATCCAACAGGTCTGTAGACAATGCTGTAAACCTGGCTCTCCACTTCATCCTCCAGCACCTGGACTCCCCAGGCTCCTACGCCAGGATCCTGTTTGTGGACTGCTTTTAACACAATAATCCCAGCTCTCCTTCAGGACAAGCTTTCCCAGCTGAACGTGCTACACTCCATCTGCAGGTGGATCACAGACTACCTGTCTGACAGGAAGCAGCACGTGAAGCTGGGAAAAACCATCTCTGCTCCCCGGACCATCAGCACGGGATCTCCTCAGGGCTGTGTTCTTTCTCCTCTGCTCTTCTCCCTGTACACCAACAGCTGCACCTCCTCTCACCAGTCGGTCAAACTCCTGAAGTTGCAGACGACACGACCATCATCGGTCTCATCTCTGATGGAGACGAGTCAGACTACAGGTGGGAGACAGACCGGCTGGTGTCCTAGTGCAGCCAGAACAACCTGGAGCTCAACGCTTTAAAGACAGTGGAGATGATAGCAGACTTCAGGAAGAACCCAGTCCCCCTCACCCTGGGAGACTCTACAGTGAGCTCCAGGATTCTGAGGCGTGCAGGAAAGATTGTGGCCGACCCCTCCCACCCCGGTCATAAACTATTTCAATCTCTCCCCTCTGGAAGGAGGTTTTCGGTCCATCAGGACCAGAACCTCCAGACACAAAAACAGCTTCTTTCTCTCTGCCACCATCCACATGAACACACCCCCAGTCACCCACTTTTTTTTTTTTTTTTTGTTTCGTGCACCATCTACCAAAACAAATTCCTTGTACTGTCCTTAAAACTGTACTTGGCCAATAAACATTTCTGATTCTGATGGGAATATGCACCCTCCACAGTTCTACTTTGGCAGGTGTGAGTAGTAGGATAACACGGACGCATGCACACAGGCATGGTGTGGGAAAGTTCTCATGAAAATATTGTACACCTCCACCCCCCACCGTGTCATGTATAAACTCAGCAGGTGTGGGGATGTAAGGTCACACACAGACACACAAGTTTTAAACAGCTAAAACAGCTTGAGGTCAAATTGACCCCAGAGGAACACCAATGCTTGCAATATGTGCTCAGCACATTGAAATAATAATTGCACTCATCAAATTAGGAAAATATTTTTAAAATATTTTTTTTTTTTAATGCTAAACACTGAATGGGGTCAATTTGACCCCAAGGACAATAGGAGGGTAAATCATGTTTGGTACTATTTCAGAAGGTTTAATGGCCTGTAATGACTCTAGTAAGGAAAGATGATGAAACAAAAAAAAAATGGAAACGTGTGAACTGACTAAATAAATAATAAATAAATAAATAAATGAACCCTGAAACAGAATTTGGGGAAATTTTAAACTGACAATGGGAGCCTGGATTTATTTGATTATAGTGTATTTTCATGTTCATTATCATGGTAAGAAACGGTATCATTGTGAATTCAGATATGATGCCCAAATGTGAACAGCTGAGCCTACTCACCCATCTCCACCAGGCTTGGCACCCCAGGCACTGCAGGACTGTGGCGCGGCGACCTGCGGAGGTTTGGAGCGCTGCAGGAGCGCTGCCTGCTGCCCTCGTGGGGAGGCCTCACGCTGCCACACACATCAGACATGTTTCTGTGTCTTTAGTTTTGTAACACAGGGTAAGATAAAGCAAACTGCTCCATCCTTACCTGGCATCAGCGCTGTGCTCTCTGTATGGCCCACATCCACCAGACCTGCCCTTCTTCCTGGAGCCCCTCCTCTCAGGCTCATCTTCATCCTGGGGAAAGGCTGCACTGCGACCCCAGGCTGCACAGCGCTCACCTGGGGTTACTGCACAAGCACACCTTCAGTCACACTCTGTGTTATACATCAGTGGTTCTCAACCTTTTCAGCCCATGACCCCAAAATAAAGGTTCCAGAGACCGGGGACCCCCGCTGTAGCTGAAGGTGGTTGAACACAGACATGAACATTGAAGAACAGTCATGTGGAGACAGGGCCATCTATAAGGGGGGAATAAAGGGGAGAGATTTTTGGGGTCCATCCATAAAGTCAGCAAAATGATGGTCCATTGTTCTATGAATCTGATAACTACATTTACTTATTCATTTTAATAATATCCACTGTTATCCAGGAAATTTATTATTATTTGCACCATAGTGTATAGTCATCTTAAAGATGTAAATCCTTGTTTTAATCAGAAATAAAATGGGTTAAAAGAGACCAAAAATGGTGGTAAAGGTGGTGAAATGAGATTTTAAAAACCACAGATATTGGTTAAAAGTTGCAAATTAGTGGCCAAAAATTGGACAGAAAAAGTGGTTTAAAAAAAGGGTTAAAAGCAGAAGTGAAAGTAATGGATTACAAGTACTCACGTTACTGTAATTGAGTTTCTTTGAAGGGTACCTGTACTTTTTTGAGTATTTTTCTAAATCAGTAAGTACGTTTTAAAAGAAGTAAGTTACATTTCTACACCCAACTGTTACTGAGTAAATTATAATCTTTTGTTTTAAAATGATCAATGCACAATGTGAAACTACAAAAATGAAATAACCAGACAACAATCAAATGCATCACATCATAGCCGACCAACCAGATTAAACGCAATGCACGGGGGTTACCTTAGTCTGATAATTTTTCGTATTTGGAATTTAATTCATTAGTGTTATTTTATTTAAAAAGACAAAAGTACATTTTGACAAAGCTTTTATTTTATACAGATGCCTTCCAGCAGGAAAGGAAGAATGCTGCTGGCAAACGTCATTACCGGTATGTGACCGAACCCGAACACCAGTTCTAAATATCTGTTCGAACCCAACGCACCCGGTGCTGTCGGGTCCCGTCAGGGCTTGGTGAGGTATCCATCCTCTATCCATGATATCAGCTGTGCTCCGGTGATAAACAAACAGTTGACGCGAGCTCCCGCGGATGTTTGGCTGATGGCTGCAGTTACACTAACCACTGTGGTGTCACTATGGAGTCTGATTTAAACATTCTGCCTTTAAGTTCCAATTATGCAAGATTTGGTCTCTTCCTTTTTAAGATTATACTGTATGCAAGGGAACTGTGGCAAGATTTATTACCAAAAAATAAATGATGGGGGACAGGGAGAGTAAGTAGTAACTTTTACTTTGAGTACTATTTCATTCAGCTACTTTTTACTTGTACTTGAGTAGCATATATCAGTACTCTTTACACCTCTGGTTCAAAGTGTCAATATTGGAAAAATTAGTATTAACAATTAAAAAATGCATGAAATATGGTGAAAAGAAGTGAAAAGTGACAATAATGGGTCAACATATGTGACAATAGGTGGAAAAGTGGTGGAAAGGGTTCATAAGTGTTAACAATGTCTTGAAAGTAGAAAAAATTTGCAGAAAAGGCATTGAAATTTGATGAAGTGGCAGAAATTGGTGTAATGTAGTAAAAATGGATTAAAGGCACAAATGGCAAGACAAAGTGTGATGAAAATAGGTTAAAATATGGCAAGTTTGGTTTAGTTGCAGAAAAATGGGAAAAATAAGCAAAAATTTTGTCAGACTGTAAAAAATAAATAAATCTTAGATTCTTGAAGGCATCTGTCGACATGACTACAAATGGGGTCCTGACCCCAAGGTTGAGAACCCCTGGTATAGAATATAATAAATGTTTGCAGAGCTTACACTGTATGGCTCTGAGGCGAGGCAGCATGGGTGGACTGGTTGGAGGACTGGAGCTGCTGCTCAACACACTCCTCCGACGGTCGTGAGAGGGAGACGCCTGCACGGTGATTTTATGCTGAAAATCTAAAAACAGAATATACAAGTAAAGCAAATAAAGACAAGTGTGAAATAATGAGGAACTTTAATGGGATCAAGCACTGACACAAATTCTTACAAATGAAAAGATTTTTCATGTGACTTTATTTTAGCCAGGTAAAAGCCCATTAAATACAGGTCTGTGACCTGAATGTGGATTGTAATTACTATTTGGGAAGCCCATATTAGAACCATATAAAGATACGCACAACACTTTCCAAAAAAAATATTTCTGGGCTATTTTTTTTTGGAAAATCCAGTGGTTCTCAAAATTTTTTGGCTCAAGTACCCCCTTTCTCTTACTTCTGAATCCAAGTACCGCCTTTGTCTTTACTAATAAAATTGTAACAATTAAAATAATCAGTGCTTCTAAACCAACAACCTGTCTTTTAGATCCAATCCCAACTCCACTATTTAAAGATGTTCTTCCACTAACTAGAACTAATATGGTTAACTGGATTAACACATCTCTAGTAACAGGTTATGTAAAACCGCTGTAATCAAACCTCTCCTTAAAAAACCAACCCTTGATCCAAGTGACTTGTCCAATTATAGGCAAATATCCAATCTCCCTTTTGTTGACAAAATTCTTGAAAAAGTCATCGCAGGTCAACTATGTGATCACCTACTTAGGAACAATTTATATAAGAGCTTTCAGTCTGGCTTTAGAGCCCATCACAGCACATAAACTGCCTTAGTAAAAGTAACCAATGATCTCCTCTGAGCCTCAGACAGAGGGTTGGTCTCAGCTCTGGTGCTCTTAGATCTCAGTGCAGCCTTTGATACAGTGGATCATCATCTACTGCTGCAGAGACTGGAAAGTGTTTTTGGGATTAAAGAAACAACGCTGGGTTGGTTTAAATCCTACCTATCAGACAGAACCCACTTTGTTCATGTTAATAATCTCTCTTCAGCGCACGCCAGAGTTAATCATGGAGTTCCACAAGGTTCAGTTTTGGGACCAATAGTCTTTATATTATATATGCTTCCACTAGGTAACATTATCAGATAACATGATATAAATTTCCATTGCTATGCGGATGACACACAGCTTTATCTTTCAATAAAATCAGATGAAACTGATCAGTTATTAAAACTCCAGGCTTGTTTTAAAGACATCACATCCTGGATGAGCCGTAACTTTCTCCTTCTTAACCAGGATAAAACCGAAGGGATTTTATTTGGTCCAAAATTACTAAGAGAGAAATTATCAGAGCAAATAGTGTCTCTGGATGGCATTACTCTGTCACCCAGCACCACAGTAAAAAACGTATGCATTATCTTTGATACCGACTTATCTTTTAACTCTCATATTAAACAAATCACATGGACAGCTTTCTTCCACCTCCGTAATATCTCTAAAATCAGGAATATCTTGACCCAGTGTGATGCTGAAAAATTAATCCATGCATTTGTTACATCTAGACTAGATTATTGTAACTCTACTTTCAGGATGTCCCAATGACTTACTACAAAGTCTCCAGTTAATTCAGAATGCTGCAACCAGAATACTAACTGGAACAAAAAGGAGAGAGCATATTTCTCCAGTATTGGCTTCCCTTCATTGGCTTCCTGTAAAATCTAGAATAGAGTTTAAAATCCTCCTGTTAATATACAAAGCTCTGCATGATCAAGCTTCTGTATATCTTAGAGATTTGTTAGTGCCCTATCATCCAGGCAGATCACTCCGCTCTCAGTTTGCTGGCCTTCTGGAAGTTACCTAACGTGTCGAGAAGTAGAACAGGAAGAAGAGCTTTCAGCTATCAGGCCCCTCGCCTTTGGAACCAGCTTCCAGTCTCAGTACGGGAGGCTGCTACTCTCTCCACCATTAAGGCTAAACTCAAAACCTATTTG
Organism: Gouania willdenowi; assembly: GCF_900634775.1. Classification (NCBI taxonomy): domain Eukaryota; kingdom Metazoa; phylum Chordata; class Actinopteri; order Blenniiformes; family Gobiesocidae; genus Gouania; species Gouania willdenowi. The sequence continues at coordinate 762,262 of NW_021145219.1, read as the reverse complement.
TATGCTGAAGCGTATACCGTATAATAGCATTAACTTAATGGCTAGAGCGGACATGGGCTCGTCCGTAAATGGTCGCATTTTAGACTCCTTGGAGTCGCTGTTAGATTTCATATAAACGGGAAGAGATTAAAATTCTGGTTATGATTTAAAGTCCGCATAAACAGGACTGAATCATAACATTAACTAACCACTAGAGCGGACATGGGCTCGTCTGTGAACGGTCGCATTTACAGACCTTTGAGTCACTGTTAGCTTACCAATAAACAGAAAAAGATTTGTCACTTTTATAATAAGTATTGATTAGGCAACTGGGAGTGAGGCCCAAGGTCAAGGCAGGCTGACTTGATAATAATGTATCATGTTTATCTGCAGTCAGTGCCTTCTCCTCGCCTTCTCTATTTCAGGTGTCGTGAAGCTGATGATGGCAATTCCAAATCTGTGGTTCACTGCTAGTCTCTCTATCCTGTTCTGTTGTTCCTTCTGTCCACTAACCCCAACCAGTCGAAGCAGATGGCTGCCACCTCTGAACCTGGTTCTGCTGGAGATTTCTTCCTGTTAAAAGGGAGTTGTTTCAAGCATTTAGCGACAGTGGGAACACTGTCGCCAAATGCTTGTTCATTTGGATCTTCTTGGGTTTTCTCTTTCTTATTTTGAATTTCATATTTTGATAAGCGCATTGAGATGACTTTGTTGTAAATTGAGCCACACAAATAAAGTTGAATTGAATTGAATAATGGTGGAATGAATGGCACATCTTAAAGAATCTCATTTTGTAAATAAGTGAAATTAAACAGTATTTAGTGTCTCCTGAATAAATTTATTTCTTTAGATTTTATCATTTACGGAAGTCTCCCTCCTAATGTAAGACTGAAACTGGCCTTTGTGTTTTCAGTTCAGGTTTTAATCAAGATAATTTCTGTCATCATTTTGTGTGTTTTTGACGTCATTTTGTTTACCGTATTTTGTTGTCTGTTCTTTTTATTTTTCAGTATATTTTTCTCTTATTTTGTGTGTTCTTGTGTGTTGTTGGTATTATTTAAATTATTCTCTCTCAATGGTCCTCATTTATCAACCGTTCGTACGTTCAGATCTGAGTGTATAACGTGCGTTCGGCCAAATTCACACAAGCTCCAGTATTAATCAGTTCTGACGTGATTGTATCAGATCTCACATCAGAGGGGTATTCCAGAAAGCGGGTGATGTTCAAACTCTGAGTATGTTCGGTTTCAAATGAACATACTTTTCTGTGTACACTAAAGTAAGCTACAGGGTTCCTCAGGGCTCTGTGCTAGGTCCAATCCTCTTCTGTATCTATATGATCCCCCTTGGTAATGTTATGAGAAAATACTCTGTTAACTTTCACTGCTATGCTGATGATACCCAACTGTATGTATCAATTAAGCCAGGTGAGACAAATCAGCTATCTAAACTTGAGGCCTGTCTAAAGGACATTAGGGCCTGGATGGACCAAAATTTTCTTCTTCTTAACTCAGACAAGACTGAGGTCATTGTACTGGGCCCACGACACCTTAGAGAAACCTATGCTAGCCTAACTGCCCTAGATGGCATTACTCTGGCACGAAGCACAACTGTTAGAAACCTTGGGGTTCTATTTGATCAGGATTTATCCTTCAACTCTCACATAAAACAAACTTCAAGAACTGCCTTCTTTCATCTCCGTAACATTGCTAAAATCAGATCTATCCTGTCTCAGGGCGACGCCGAAAAGCTAGTCCATGCTTTTGTTACCTCTCGACTGGATTATTGTAATTCTCTTTTAGCAGGCTGCCCGAGCAAGTCGCTTAAGACACTTCAACTGGTTCAAAATGCTGCAGCACGTGTACTGACTACAACTAGGAGAAGAGATCACATTACTCCTGTATTAGCCTCTCTGCATTGGCTTCCCATAAAATATAGAATAGAATTCAAGATTCTTCTTCTCACTTATAAAGCCCTAAATGGACAGGCACCAGTCTATCTCAAGGAGCTTGTAGTGCCATACAATCCCCCCAGAACACTACGCTCTCAAAATGCTGGACTACTCATTGTTCCATTTGTCTCTAAAAGTAGTATAGGAGGAAGAGCTTTCAGTTATCAGGCCCCACTTCTCTGGAACCATCTACCAACCACGGTTCGGGGGGCAGACACCCTCTCTACCTTTAAGGTTAGGCTCAAAACATTCCTCTTTGGTAAAGCTTTTAGTTAGGAACCAGCTCATAGCTCATAGTTAAGATGCAATAGGCATAGACTGCCGGTGGGGGGGTCTGGCATGCTCGGTTGGAGAGAGGTTGGAGAGGGCGTTAAGAGAGAGGTCATTTAGGTTAGAGAGGGACCGGAGAGGGTCCCATTCCTCTCTCAAACACTCCCTCTATGTCTGCTTCTTCCCTTGTGTGTTTGCTCCTGTACTCCTTCTGGCTTTTGTCTTGCAGGTCCGTGGGATCCTCAGTGTGGAGTTACAGAGTCTCAGCGGCTCTGTCTCCACCCTTTCCTCTGCACACACCCAACACAGCATAACGTGGATGGCTGTTCATCATAGGAATGGGATCCACACAAGGTTCCTGCTGCTTAACAGAAGGTTTTCCTTGCCGCCATGATGAATTCATGTTGGGTGTGGGATACATATGTATGTGCATATACGTATATATGCATATGTGTGTATCCATAAAATGAAGAGTCCGTCCTTAAGACTGCTCTACTGTAAAGTGTCTTGAGATACCATTGGTTATGATTTGGCGCTATACAAATAAACGATTGATTGATTGATTGAAATGAGGGAAACTGAGTATTCCGTTCCTCACCATGGTAACATTCTCCGTGAACTGAACTGTCTAAGAAACCCTGAGTTTCTACCTGGCTCCGCCCACATGAACACATCTTCTCAAGGAACACTTCAATTTACCTTGATACTTTTCTTTGACACACATTAGTAACATCACACGCCACAGATGTGCTCACATTGTTACAAATGCTGTGTGCTGCTTTTTTTTGCAAACTGTAGGTTTCTTTATAACATTGTGGATGCAGAGCATTTAGGGTAAGATACTGAGAGGTTGATCTGGATTAAAACGCCTCCTGATGTCTGCAGTAAAATCCCCTGTATACAAATTTGTGGGTATTGTAAAGGGGGAGATGTCAATTTAAAGGAACGATTGAAGAGAAATATATGAATATTACTGAAATACAACCGCAACGGGTAAGGAAGCGCACTTGGAATCATAGGGTTAGGGGTTCGAATCTAATTTTTTTTTTTTTTAGGACGTGCAGACGACTGGCGACATTACATTGAACATCAATGTAAATGACTGAGAGGGCTGTACAATTCCTCTACTTACTGGGGCCAAATGCCTTGAATAGGCATTTTAAATTCTAAGTATATTTTGAGTGAACTCATCCTTTAGTAACTCGTAAGTTGATCATTCAAACCGTAATTACAAGTGAAGCCGTCTATGATAAGTAGGGTTGGGTATCGGTTGGGTTTTATCTGATACAGGTGCCTACTCTGTATTTTTTAAACATTCCGGTGCTTAAAAAAAAAAAATGAAACCGCATACACTTTTTTCTTGGCCAAATTGAACACAATATTACCTTAAATAATATATATACAAGAAACATATGAAAATAATATAAACAAAAACATTTAAATAATATCAAATAAAACAATATTGTATTAAACTTTCTAATACTGAAGATGAATATTGTTATGATTTTATTTGTCAATAATCATTAAAAGCCTTTGTAAAAAAAATTTATTAACTATTTCTATATATTTTTTTTAAAGCTATAGGGAGCCACATGTGGCTCCTGAGCCGCAGGTTGCAGTAAACCCCTGAGCTAGCCAATCTGTTGCATTCCTGTGTAAATGCAAAACTGTGCCTTTTAAATCTGGTGTTAAAGCTTAAGTTCAACATTTTGTCTACAAACGCAACTTGTTATGAGCTTAACATTAAACAGAAAGTCAGCGGACACTGAGTTGAAGTATAGACATAGCTCTAAGAGGAAAAGCTGCTGTCATCATCTGTGATGACGTGCGCCACACTGGCTGCTGCTGCTGTTGTTGACGTGCTTGGCTCCGAACCACATAGGTTATCAAACATGGTGCATTGTTGGGCTTTTACGTAAACTCCTTGTGGCCTTTTATCTGTTGTGTTAGAGTTCTTTTACAAATAAAGGCCGCTGCTTTGGGTGAACACGGAGCCTCTTTATTATCATGGCTGCCACACACACACCTTCTTCTCTGGTGTCCTTTCATGCAGTACACACGCACCTTCTATGCATGGTCTGCCCCTAGTGGTAACACACGTACCAACATTCTGGATAACACTACATCCCCCTTACTGAAGTTAGGTTGACCCTTCTCAGCTGTAAACACACAAAACACATTTAGAATATCAAATTGTCTCAGTTCACATTGGTCACCTAACTATATTAGGGCAAATAAAACTTCTTTACATTTTAACAAACCCATACCATTTTTAGTTTTTCTTTTGAACAATTATTACCTGAACAATATAAAAGTCTTATGCAAAAATCCCATATTGCATTTTAAAGCAATTGTGCATATCAGAAACATTGCCATAACTTTTACAAATTTAACCTTTCTGTTTTTTTCACCTCCTTACCAGACCTAGTTCGGACAACACCTTGTTGTGCTTTAGGCTCAGAAACAGCCTCTGTAGGAATGCTCTCCTCATTAGACTGAGTCAGCTGTGGTTCAGTCTGATTCTCTGACATGGGTATAGGCATGAGATGACTGCGGTTCCTTCTGATTGTCCCATGTGGTCCACTGATGACATAGGACCATGGGGTTTGATGGACAGATGTCACTGTGCCCTGTGCTTTTGCATCAGTAATCCAAACTCAGTGTCCGGGTAACAGTTTGTTCAAATCTCTCGTTCTGTGTCTTGCATCGAAACGCGCTGTTTGTCTCAACCTTCTCTCCCTTTCCACGTGACGCACCTGTCGTAGATCTGGCACACATGGCTGCAAAGCCTCTGGAAGCATTGGCAAGGTGGTACGGAGTCTACGTCCCATAAGAAGCTGTCCTGGGCTGTAGCTGTTTGCCAGCGCTGTGGTTCTGTAAGCCAATAGTGCCCTGTACGGATCACTCTTTCTTGAGGAGGTCCTTAACCGTCCTGACAGCTCTCTCCGCCTCGCCATTGGTCTGGGGGTATCTGGGACTACTGGTGACATGCTCAAAACAGTATTCCTTTGCAAAGTGTTCCATTTCCTGAAATAAAAACTGTGGACCATTGTCTGTGATCAGCATCTCTGGTATCCCATGACGTGCAAACATTGACTTCAAATGCACAATCACATTGGCAGAGTGAGTTGGGCTGAGCTGGGCAATCTCTACGTACCTAGAGAAGTAGTCTATTAGTAACAGGTAGCTTTTATCTTTCAGAGTGAACAAATCAGCCCCCAACTTCTGCCATGGCCTTTCTGGTAGATCTGTGGGCATTAAAGGCTCTCACACATTGACTCTTTCTTGTATGCACTGTCTACATTTGAGAACAAGGTCACTGCCACCATACTGCCTGACGGGCGCGCTCTCTGCATTTAACCACCCCCGGTGACCCTTGTGTATCTTGTCCAAAACTCCATTTCTCATGTTTGCAGGGATGACCAACCTTGTGCCTCTCAGTAGTAGTCCATTGTGCACACTCAGGACGGCTCTCTCAGGCCAGTAGTGCTTCACCGCCCCCTGTAGCTGGTTACGATCCGGCCAGCCTTCCACGCAGTGCTTCATGACTTGGGAGCAGACGCTGTCGGACCGCAGCTGCTCTTGAAGATCTGCCAAGTATTTGCTGCTCGCAGGAAGACCCTCTAGCACAGACTGAACATAAATGTTAGTGTTCTCCATAAGATCAGTGTCTGTGTGAATAACACTGTTTGTGAGCGGTAAGCCTGAGAGTGTGTCAGCTGTGGTGAGACTTTTGCCAGGGATGTGCTTTATAGTGTATGCGTACCGCATTAGGGCAATGCAAAATCTCTGAATCCTTGGTGGAAGTGCATCGAAAGCTTGTCCTCCCAGTAGACTCACTAGTGGTTTGTGGTCAGTTTCAAGTTCAAAGTGCAGGCCAAGAATAAAGTCATTAAACCTCTCGCATGCCCAGGAGAGAGCCAGCGCTTCCTTTTCTAGCTCTGTGTTGTGCTGCTCTGTCAGTGTCGGTGATCGGGAAGCGTAAGCAACTGGTGACCACACATCTCCCTCCTGCTGTAACATGACCGCCCCCAGCCCATATGAAGAGGCGTCTGCAGAGATCTTCTGAGGTTTATTCGGGTGATAGAGCTGTAGCACGAGAGCAGAGGACAATTCTTGTTTGAGGTTGTGAAATGCCTTATGTTGATCTAGCCCCCAATACCACATGTTCTTAGTTGAAAGCAAGTCTCTCAATGGTTTGTCTTTTTTCCAAAAGGTTCGGAATAAACTTCCCAAGTTGGTTCACCATCCCGAGAAAGCTCCTGAGCTCACTCACGTTGCTCGGTTCCTTCATGTCCTGAACAGCTTGGGTTTTTTCAGGATCAGGACTCATTCCTACTGCTGAGACAATAAACCCAAGGAAATTGACTTTTCTTTTGCCAAACTCACATTTTGACATGTTTAATGTAGCACCTGCTTTCTCCGCTCGCTCCAGGACGGCATGTAGTCTTTTGTCATGCTGCTCCATGGTGGATCCCCAGACCAGGATATCGTCCATGTGACAGACGACTCCCTCGAGACCCGGTGTAACCTCCCGTCACCATCATATTTTGAAAATGTTCGGGCGCACTGGAAATACCAAATGGCAAACGGTTGAAGTGGTATCTGCCAAATGGCATAATAAAAGTAGTGAGGGGGGCCGACTCTTTGGACAGTGGTATTTGCCAAAAGCCCATGTTGTCGTCGAGCTTTGAAAAGTACTGAGCGCCTGTAAGCATGCCTAGCATTTGCTCCACAGAGGGGAGGATGTATCTTTCACGACACACTGACTCGTTTAAGGGTGTCATGTCCACACAGATACGCACTTTTTATTTGTCCTTTTTGGGAGCCACAACCATGCCACAGCACCAATCTGTTGGCTCCTCGACACGACGAATAACTCCCAACCTTTCCATCCTCTCCAGCTCCTCTTTGACTTTGCCCATGGGCGGCAGTGGCACACGCCTTGGCACCTTGAGTGAAAAGGGCTTTGCATCAGGTTTTAATTTTATTGTGTATGGCTTCTGAGTGAGCCCAAGACCATTGCATAACCTGGGATAGACTTTACTCACTGTCTCTTGGTCTATACTATAAACTCTGGCGATTACTTTCAGTCTCACAGAAGCTGTTCTGCTTAGTAGCGCCACACGCAAGTTCTTGACTACATAGATTTTCTCAATCGTGCTTCTGTCGCCATGTATAAGAGTCTCTGTGGTAGACCCTAACACATGCAGTGCAGATCCACCTGGGCCATTGAGTGGTTTTTGTGCTTTATCCAACTGTTCATTTTTGCCTTTGCAGTTTTCGAATGTCTGTTCAGAAATAGCTATGACATCCGCCCTGGAATCTAGCTTGAAAGTCAGTGTTTCCTCTCACAGTTATGTCCGCTAGCCATGGTCCAAAATCCACTTCACCAAGGAAAAGTCCATCCGCATTTTCAGCAACCTCATTCACAGTCGGGTTGGACCTACAGACCCTACCATAGTGCCCACGTTTCCCACAGTTATGGCATTCTGCATTTTTAGCCGGGCATTGTACTGCTGCATGAGCTGGTGTTTTGCCACACTTGGAACATGTCTTACTGTCCTGTTTCGTCTGTTGAGGCTTTGGGGACCTGAACTGTTTTTGTTCTTTGTTTTTGAACCTGTTCAGTTTGGATTTCCTGATGTCCATAGCTGCTTTGCTGGCACTAGCTTCACATCTTAAGTCAGTCTGTTGTCGTTTTATTTCCTCAGATTGTCTAGCCATTGTGATAGCTTTAGCCAGTGTAAGATTTTTGTCAAGCTGCATTATTTCTGACAGTGACGAATCTTTCAGCCCCACTACAATCCTATCTCTCAGTAGGTCTTCATGAAGTGCACCATACTCACAGTTTTCTGCTAGTGCATAGAGTGCTGTTATAAACGCATCCACTGGTTCTGATGGCAATAAACCAGCGTATTCACTTGGTTTGCATCTGTAGAGTTATTCGGGTTACTTGCCAGTCTAAAACGCTCGAAACGTCTTATTCACTTCTCCCAATCTTGGGGTTTTGCGAAGTCGAAGGGCTCCTGTGGTTTAATGGTAAAGGTAGCCGCCGCCATTACCGGACCTGTCGGCATGGTCCCTCGGACTGCTGCTCCTGCTGCCGAAACAGCCATCGCCACTTCCTCTTGGTCGTCCATTGTCACTAGCCGATTGCAAAGCTGACTTATCTCCTCAAAGCACTCCCACTTCTGACGCCATGTTGTGTTGGGTTCTTTTACAAATAAAGACCGCTGCTTTGGATGAAGACGGAGCCTCTTTATTATCATGGCTGCCACACACACACCTTCTTCTCTGGTGTCCTTTCATGCAGTACACACTATGCATGGTCTGCCCCTAGTGGTAACACATACCAACATTCTGGATAACACTACATTATCCTCTCGCTTAAGTATGAGCAACGGATGAGCAGCGCTGAATCTGCCGAGTAGCGGCCATGACGTCGCGATTCACAACCCGGGGGGGTGGCGGGGCACTGAAATGAGGCACCAAAATGTCCGTTCTTATTCGGTCTGGTTACTACCGTTTACGTCGGAACCGGTGCCATATTGGTACAATGTTTCGGTACCCAACCCTACTGATAAGTGCTGTAAACGTACGGCCGGAGAAGAAGTGATCAGCCCTCTCTATGCAGCAGCCCCGGCTCTGGATGCACATTCTATACATATTATTCCCCTGTCGTCACTAGATTGATGAAGTGATTCATTGATTGATTGATTGATTATACTTTGTTAGCCCCCGAGGGGAAATTCAGTTTCAGTTACATCCCAACCAAGAAACATGAACGACAATAACATATCACATGGGGGACAGGTACGGGAGTACTGGGGAGCAGCCAGCAAGAGCAGCGCTCCGTTTCTTAGGTGAGAAATATGAGACAATGGGTAAGAAGAAGTATAAAGGGCAAAAACCAAACTAGGCCCTTGTAGAGAGGGGCGGAGTTTGGAATCATAAAAAAAAATCTTCAGCAAACATTGCAACAAAAACACAACACACACAACATACAGTTCAATTCAATGGCATGTTAGCACAGGGAATGGATCTTTAGGATGGGTATGTTATGGCAATTATTATATTCATCATCATCATATCATCAAATGTGTGTTCAGGTGTACAATTTGTCATGTTTTAATACATGATGACTGGATTACTCTTTGCACTTTTTGAACAGCTGAGTCGTGTTAGATTAAACAGTACAGATCGTATTGTATCCACAGTGCAACACAGAGTCTCTGCTGAAGGCCAAACTCAAACTCACATGCAGATATACACGCACACACACTATCAAGGACAGATAAGAGTGGCGCCCAACCTTCCTCATAATATACACATCATCATCCTCAAACGTTTCCACTGTTGGGCATCTGACCCCCTCCTTCTCCTCACCTCAGGGTGGAACTTTTTCTGTTATCTGTATAAAAGCTTAAGCTGTGAAACTGTTAGTTAGTGGGTCTTGCTTTTTGCTCTGCCAGGAGCCTTTTGACCATCCTTGTTGGGGCCTGCCTTTCATTCTACAGGATGGAAGCTTTTTTTTTTAACTCTTTTTTTTATTTAATTTTATAATAAATCTTTTTTATAAAATCATCATGCTTCGACTGGACTCCATCATTCAACCAAATGAGGTCAACCGCAAATTTGCTGTGACAGGTAGTTTGCAGGTCAGCCACAGTGTGGTGCTGCCCTTATGGCGCACCTCCTATTGTCAACCGCTGGGAGGGAGGAGGGTTGGAGCCAAAAGAGATGGTGACAAAGACAGGATACAGTATGTAGTGATGTAGGAGGAGTGAAAGTGTTCGTTGAGATAAGCCTGTTTACTCAGACTCTGCTGCTGACTCTCACATAGAAATGACCTCGAGAGTTCGTTGGCAGGGCCGGGTCCAGGTGTACATGAAAAGTGAGGGTAAGTTCAGAGGGTCTAATCAACATTCCATCTTTGGAGAGTTTGGAGAGAAGAAAACAGACCACAGGCTGTTCGTTCCGGGGGGTGCCGAATGAGAATAGAGAAGGTGTTTTGAGACGGGCGAGCCATAATATGGCTGCCAGCCCTACTGTTCTTGATCAGTTTGATAAGTAATCCAATAGTGTAGCCAATTCCTGTGAGACAAACTATCCTCCTCTTAAAGTTCCATGGTGGAATCCATCTGAGAGAGTTCGGAGAGTCTGGCTCCTTTTGTCATTGACTGCTGCTCCCAATAGTGCTGCCAGCGTAATCCAATTTTGTGATAGATCAGGAAAATGCAGATCCAATCAGCAGAAGACCTAATATCATAAATTCCAATCTGGTGGTGGATGTCTTCCACGTCCTCAGGACTTGCGAACTCTCCCATTGCCCGAGATATTTGACCAAAAGCGAAGAAAGACCAGATAATCAATTCCATTATTAGATTCAGGATCAGGATGCTGATAGAGGCTCCTGTTAGATTTGAACAAGACAGAACAAGACAAAAGAGCCACAAGCAGGGAGATGAGGGAGAGGGAAAAATAGCGTCCTTCTCCTCTGAGAGCAAGCAGGAAAAAGCTTGCTTGGATGAAGCGACCAAAAAGCGAAACAATGTTAAAGTAACTCATCACAAGCAATTAAAGCAAGTATAATCGCTAAAGTGGCGTTCTGTGTGAACACACCTTTAGAACAGGCTCATATTCCGCAAACGCTGGCTTATTTCACCCATCTGGGTGAATAATTTACTCTCTTGCGGGTGGTTGCCATGGTCGTGTTATCTTTGTTCCATTTATGGTGATTTTTTAATCGCACTCGTGCACGTAAGTAACCCAAGGTTTACATACTCAGGATTGATTGACCCACTTCATACTAGCTGTAATGGAATCAGACACCCAGAGTTTCCCATCACGGGGTATGTTGACCCAGAGTTTTTTGACAGACTAAGAGTTTGTTGAATCTCCTTTCTGGAATACCCCTCTGGTCTGACCTCGTGTACGCAAATCTGAGTGTGTGGATTTGTGCTGCAGCACAGCAAAATGGGACTGAGACTGAAAATAAAGTATTAAACAAGCCTCAGCAACATAAGCAGACACTTTCAGAACAGATGAAAAGAGATTATTGAAACTAAATAAAATGATAGAGAGGGGGGGCACGGGCTGGCGCTCACAAGCCTGACTCAAATACTTTTTCTTGACCAAAAAGAAGCGTCAATCAAAAAACAGGGATTCACGTGTTTAGGCTGTGGATGAGTAACATTTCATTTAAACCATCATTAGGCATTGGTTAAGTTAGTTACGGAGAATTTAATTCAACCCTCAAACCAAGTCTGCTCCATCATGGAAACGCTGTTCACATCCTCCATTATTTTCTTCCACAAAGCGTTTGAAATGAGCTCCTTAAATTCCAGTTTTCACACTACCGAAAAGCACGTTTGTTTTTCTTCACTTCAGCTGTGAGGATGATGATTTGCATCTTGGAAATGTTTATTTTTTTGCAAGTTTTTGTTTGACCTCAGTGGGCGGGTCCTCGGAACCAGGAATATTTGAGGGCACAACATGTTAAAGACAATCAAATTCAGCCGCCGCATTTATCAACACCCGATCATTGGTACGCTGGAATTGGTCAGATAAGAATGTTTCATAAGTCGCACGTTGGTCCAGTCGTACGACACAATATGAACTCAGATTTGCACCAATTTTCACGCAAGGTTAATAAATGAGGGCCAGTGTGTGTGTTTTTACTGTCATATGGTTGTTTCTTATGTTGTTTTGTATGTTTCTCTGTCATATTTGAGTATTTTGTAGTGATCATGTGTATTTTTCTCTCATTTAGTGTGTCATTGTCGTTTTGTGTTGCTGGTTGTTATTCTCTCTTAGTGTATGTTTTTTTGGTGTAATTTTGTGTATTTTGTCAGTATATCTTTCTCTATTTCGTGTGTTTTTGTCAGTTGCTGGTAATATTTAGTATGATTATCATTTTTAACTTAAGATAAAAACCCGAATACTGTATGTAATGCTTTAATTTGTTAATTTTCCCCTCTCTGTCCTCTCTCAAGTACCCCCTGTAGTGCCATTGCGTACCCCTAGTGGTACACATACCCCCATTTGAGAAACACTGGTATAATGTATGTACTGTGCAAAATAGTTACATTAATTATAAAAATATAATTCTAATTAGTATTTTATTATTACTAGATATTTCAAGCAACCCAAAGGTTGAAAAACAATGCCCTACCTGAAGGCAAACTGATCCTGTTCCCATCCTTGAGTTTAAGGCGGTTGCGACGAAACTTCCCCTGCCTGCTCTCCACGCGAGGCTTCTCCTGGTAGAGCTGGTGGATGATGATGTTGAGCTCTCGCTCCAGGATATGGATCTCCCTCTCAGCCAGCTCCTGTTCACGCCTCTTTAAGGCCTCCTCCTGACACTTCTGCTGCAGCGCCGCTTGTGTCAGCTCTTCCTCCCACGACTTCAGCTCCTGGAGAACCCAAAGGAGGAGGAGAAGGAGTAGGTCAAGCATAAGCCACACACGTGGACACCAGGACTGCGTCCGAATAGTCCATCCTATCTTTTTTCCGATCAACTGTTCCTCGACCCCAGAAGTGTTTAAGTGGCGGCCATGATAAAGAGTGTTCCAATCCTCTAAAAGCTAAGGAAAGGAGGCTCAATGCTTCCTTTATAACCTCCTTTAGCCTAGGAAACACTGATGCATCCTTTACCAAAGGAGACCAGATAATGCTGACCCACAATTCCTTGCGGCGATGACATTTAAAGCAGGGGTCACCAACACGGTGCCTGCGAGCACCCGGTAGCGCACATGGACCATGTGAGGGGTCCTCAGGAGCTCTAGTCAGCAATGAGCACCGTCTAAAATCTAATTTATTTTCCAGGATTCAAACGCACAAAGAGAAATACATATAAGAGATGTAGTTGGTACTTAATAGAGTTAAATACTGCTGCATGTGATATCGTTTCAGTATTAAATTAACCATCTGATCAACTGTTTTTAAGTGTTGAAAATTGGTTGCATGGTCAGTGATATGTTATATATAATATGATATATAAAATGTTTTTTTTAAAAACACAAGGTGGTGTCAGCAAATTTAAGGTCGTCCTAGTTTAAAAACATGATTTGTGCTCTGGTTGAATGATGAAGTCCACTCAAAGCATGATGATTTTATAAGAAATGATTTATTATAAACTAAATGAAAAGGAGTAAAAAAAAAAAGGTCTTCCATCCTGTAGGAAGGGCAAGCGGCCAGCAACTAACTGAAAGTTTTCAGAGCACTAACTTTTACAGATAGGAAGAGCCCCACCCTAAGATGAGAACGAAGGAGGGTGTAAAGGGAGGAAGGAGTGGAAAATCACAGTTACAGAACTCTGCTTATCAGAGTGTTTGGTATTAGACCTTGAGCAGAGACTGTGCTGTATTCACAGTGCCAGCAAAAAACAATCTGTCTGTACTGAGGGTAATCCAATCTAACATGACTCAGTGAAGGAGCAATGTCTCAATGATATAATGCAGTCATCGTGTATAAACATATGACAAATTGGACACACATTTGATGATATGATGATAATAATTGTTACATTTTACCAATGTTACATGACCAGTTAAAAGTTGTTTGTTAGTAGCTAGTAAATAAGGAAGATGATCATTTTCTATGAAATGTAATGAAAATGAAACAATTTAATAAATTAGGAGTAGGGATGCACCGAAATGAAAATTTGTGGCCGAAGCCAAAGCCGAATAAAATATAAACGCTTGGCCGAATACTGAATGCGGTTGTTAAGTTTTTCACTATTTTTTTTTAAATAGTGCATAAATAGCCTTGAATACATTTTTACACATTATTTTTTTAAAGAAAGTCAATGTTTATTGAATATTCTGACATTTTTTAAATATTCCAGTAGCCTTTGCTTTTCAAAAAAAGCACAACAAAGTTTTTCATTTATATTAACCCTTCAAATAAAACAAAACATGCATTCCCAAAAAAATAATGAAGTGCATTAAAGGGGAGGTATGATGAAATAAAATCACTTTATAATGGTTTTGCTACAATGACAAACATCCCTTTATTCAGAGGGCCAAAGTCCGTTTTCTCCCTCCCTTGTTATTCCACATTTTGAATGTGAGCTCCTCCCTCTCCAACTATCTAACAGCTAAAACAAACACTGCGGCTTAATATAGAATATATATTATATTTCATTGCCATCTATGTAAATGAAAACTGCACTACTGGACGCCCAAACTGCACTACTTTTTCTGCTGTCAATGTAGGGAGTCACTGCTTGGAGCCACGACCATTGTTTACACACATCAGCTGTTAGCACTCCATGCTAATGCTACACCAGCCTATGCAGCAAGACCCGACATCGCTTGTGAACTGAGGAAACGATGGGGATGTTTATGGATTTGTGGCTCACAGCGATAACGGACTTGGTTGTGGAATTGAATGGCTTCCAACTTTTACGCGGTGATGTACGACGGAGAGTGGAAAGAAGAAAGTCTGGCTCTGTGGCGGAAAGGAGGAGTTGTTGCTGCTCCTGCTGCTCTGGTTCTACAGCAACACGCACACCCTTTTCTGACTCAAAATCACTGCACGTCGTTTGATTGTGTCATTGCGTCACACACTACTATTCGGCCTTGCTTTTAACTCACTCCACCAAATGTGGCTTTTTTTGCAATAATCAGCACAATATATTTGGCTACCAAATATTTGGTGCATCCCTAATTAGGAGAAATAAAGTGTTTCATGTTGAAACGTAACCATTTTTTCCTTTTTAAGTGCCTGCTAGTTTTCCTTATTATCTTAGCTTCTAATTAAAGTGAAACCGTGAAAATTTGGTATTTAGGAAGGTCTCTTCTGACCGGTAGGTCTTCAAACTATACAGTACCTTTGAAGTAGCTCACAGTTTCAGAAAGGGTGGTGACCCCTGATTTAAAGGGACCTGCTCGGAAAGGAAAGGAGATAGGAGGGACTATTCAGACGCAGCCATAGTTTCACTTTTGTTCCTTGTAGCCTGGTCGTCTCTCTTTATTTGATTTCCTTGTGATATTTGAGATTATATCAGCAGTTAGAGCCACAGGGAAAGTGTTATAAATGTGTTTTTAGTCACTAACATTTGCCGCCGTTGGATTATTACGTCACCTAGTGGAAGTGTGTCTGATTGTCAAAACTACATGATGGCCTTTCCCCTAACTCCTTTAGGAAGTATCCTAACACTTTTCCTTAACCCTGTGACATCATCCACGGGGTTAAGGAAAATTGGATAGGAAAGGAGCTAGGAGGGACTAATCAGATGCAGCCCAGCTCTCCTCTGTACCTTCTCCTTGGTCCTCAGCTGGTCAAACATCGCCTGGATCTCCACTTTCCACTCGTGCTGCAAAGAATGGAATGACTCTGCTGGCATTTCGAAAAAGCCGGACTCCTCAATGGCTGTCAGTTGGTCCAAAACGGCAGTGAACTGGGGTCGAGAGTGGGAATCTGAGCTCCAGCAGTCTGAGGAGGAAAATTAAAAAAAAAAAAAAAACAGTTCTGACCTGAGACAGCTTTATCTTTGATGTTGGCTTCTCAAAAGATTTAAAGATAGGGGAGGCAATTTTCAAAAGCTAGCATGATTTTGAATGTAGCCTCCCTGTTGGCTCCGCCGTTACACCCCTCGCCCCTCCCCTCTGTGCTCCGTGCACATGCAGCGCTGATAGAAAAGTAGAGATAAGCTCATCACTTGTATTGTGTAAAAACTTTGTCTCATGTCTCATGTCAGCAGTAAGTAAACAATAAACTTTACCATCATATATGTTAAAAAACGTGACCAAAAACTCTGTTTTAACTTTGTCAGCGGTGACGCACTTTCAGAACTCGTGCATGCGAGGGATGGAGAACGAGCAAGGAGGGAGACGTGATTGGGTAAAAAAAAGGTTCGTTTTTTTCCAATGGTTGAAGTTACAGTATTACAGATTTACAGCTTCTGTACAGTTGATGGATTTTCTTTGTTCCTTTTTCAGAGAACATAAGATTAATTAATTTCTGTCAGGACATAAAGACAATTTCAACCAAAAACTTCAAAAGTGTATCTGGAAGAAATCGCCGACCCGAGCTTTAAATTAGTCAAAGAACTCAGTCCAGACCAGACATGGACAACTTCTATCACAGAGGGCAGGAGCACATACTTGATATGAGGGTCACATGATCAACATTCATGTCAGCATTTAGAATAATGACCAATCAGAGCATGAGCACAGGAACAAAACAAGTGAAAAACTGTGTAATTGTTGTTGTTTTTGGATTCATTTTGTGTTTTTTTTGGGTGTCATTGGGCCGGTTTTGGAGTCAATATGCAAATCTTTCTCATTTTGCATATTATTCTCTAGGTGTCTAGGTGTGTTTGATGTGACTATTTTGAGTTTTATCTATTATTTTGTGTGTTTTTAGAGTTATTTGTGTTAACTTTTTGTAAACTATATTGAGGGCCGCATGTGGCCCCTGAACCGCCTGTTGCCCACATCTGATGGAGTCATTCTGAGTGTTTCTGTAGTGGTTTTGTATATTTTTGAATTAGTTTTCTGCACTTTGTGTACATTTCTTTTGTGATTTTGTGTTTTAGGGGAAATTGTTTGATATTGTTTTATGTATTTTTCCTGTATTTTGTGTGTTCTTAGAGTGACGTTGTGTGTTTACCTTCTGTAAACAAGACTGAAGGCCGCATGTGGCTCATCGACTGCCATATTTCTGTGTTTTTGCAGTTGTGTGTCATTTTGTGTGTTTTTGGTGGCATATTGTTCATTTACTTTGGGGGCCACACAAAATTAGGCCAGTTACCCATGTGATTACAATTTTTGCACATTAGGAAATATATTTAGGAAAAAACACTTTGTGGCATCCATTCTCAAAGGTCAGTCAGACATCGACAGCTAGATCACAAGGTCAAGCTAGTTTCGATATAACACTTTATTTCCCTTTGTCTCTTACCCTCCATAAGATGTGCAAATGGTTCAGGACATGTGGAGGGAATGGGCAGAGACAGCTTGTTCATGGCCACGCCGTACGCCACAGCCAGACAATCAATTCCTCGAAACGGGATCTCTCCAGTCAGCAGCTCCCACAGCAGCACGCCGTAACTTAGCAGTTGAAAAACAAGGCAAAACATGAACAATAAGAACACTTGATCCTGTAATAAGGAATAGTACTTAGCACTGGTGTCACATTTACATTCAAACACATTATATTTACATTGAAAACTGAAAATGTGACACAAGCAGGGTTTACACCTGAACTGCTCACTATGAGGTCTATTCTCCCGTCTGGACTTAAGCGCTTTTTTGCGCGCCTGGAGTTATGCGCTTCTCTCCTATGCGTATTATCCGGTCCAGGCTGCTGACACGCCCACCGTGCGTAAGGAGCCAAAAAGCACGTATGTGTGAATGAAGGCGGGTTGAAGGAAAGGAGGCATGATGCAATTTTTTTGGGCTGTCTAGAAAACACGGATCATGGAGTTTTCTCAACGCTTGTAAATGTCATTGAAATCTGTGAAAAATATAAAGTTCACTTTTAATTTGAAACGCCTTCATTGATAAACAATGTAACAGGTTGATTTGATCAGATTATTGCGGTGTGACTGAGTCACAGTTAAAATCTCATTCCTTGATCATTATCACCTTCATCATCATCATCATCATCACTGTAAAGCGTGGCCAGGTTAGATGCGCTGGAGATATGAGGAAAAAACCCGGCCGCAGAGCGTCCTGCTTTAATACAGAGGGATGTTTACAGTGAAACAGAACTATTGGCTTCCATAATACACAGTTTTAAATATAAATAGTTTAAAGTGACCTGAGCTGAGCCTCATTAAATAATGTGGGAACAGTTTGTGGTCCATCCTCATCTGCATATGACAGCTTGTTTCACTCTGAAGTGGATCAAACTGTGACTTTACGTTGGACATAGTATGAAAACAGCTGAATCACTGTGACCAACATGGACAGAAGTCTGCGTCTGTCAGAGTTTTAATTAATCATGCAGCAGCAGCTGAGTGATCACAGCTGCTGCTGCACGACACACGAGTCTGTGTGGCTTCAAATGTTTTTAGTGCAATCTAATTTTTCACCTTATCGGGGCACTGCACTTATTCCAGGGTTAGAAGCGCGTAAGAGGAAAAGGACTTGCGCACACCGGAGAATGCGAGTAAAGCCAGCTTTGAATGGGAACACCCACATTACAGGGCTGCTCCACCCACAGTGCGTAACTGGGATGAAGGTGCGTAGTGACTGACTACAGGGGGAGAATAGCACACAGCCCAAAACATTACTGCTGCACTGCTTTTTGGACTTACGCACATGGAAGAATAGAGCCCTGTGTCCCTTTGTTATGATAAGGGCTCCAGTAAAACAATTCTTGGAGTAATCAATTGCTCTATCCTTTTTTTTTTTTTAAAACCAATTGATCAATCTTTGATATAAGAGAAATCACACATTTTGCAGTCTTTATGTCTCTTGATCTTATTTCAACCTGGCCTTTTAGGTATTACTTGAATAAATTATAATAATTAACATGGCCTTAATAAACACAAAGTGCTCAACTGAAATAACTTCAACAATAAAATACAATTTGACATTTATCTTAAAGGGATCCTCCACTTTTTACAAGTTTGGTCTAAAGTCTTTGCAATGTCCGTGTTAGAAGACCTATGTTTAACAAAACACATTATTTAGTACCATACTCATTTAATTACCTTTTGAAAACGTGACTACTTTACAGTTTTAGAGCCTGTATTCCGCCATCATGAAATCACGTGATTGATGATGTCAAACGGCCCCACTGTCTGTAAACATCACATTGCTTTCTATTGGAGTGAAGCATTCAGCCAGATTTTTAGACCATTTAGCAGCTTTTAGATCATTTAGCAGCTTTTTCAATCAAAATTACAACTTGTGCTGCTTTTGTTTGCTCTAAATAATCAGCAAAAGTTAAAGATGTCAATGTAAACCTTTTGTTTACCGAAAGAGGATAAAAACAGTTGTGACCTGGAAGAAATTTGTGAACACAATTCTGGCTCTGCGATTTGGTAGTAGACAATGAAGAAGAGCTCTCCTAAGGGACCTTTACACTTCCTTAAACAGTGCACGGCTGATGCTCTGTTGGCTGAAATGAGAGAGTAATCACGGACTGTTGAAGATACAGAAACCATGAGGATAGTTTTGGGAGGGGTGGAAAGGTCCAGTGCGCTGCATGGAAGAGAGAGAAATACACTCTGTCCGTCTTCAGTGAAGGCAAATGTTTGGGTGCACTTTGGATTCTACAGTTTCCCGGGTAAGTAGGAGCTTGACATGACATATGCAGTTTACGAACTTGGAAAAAGGAAAATCAAGATAATTCGAGAACGTTCAAATGTCCGAGCCCGTTTTAAGCCGTCACCCGGAGCTAAAAGAAGCTAAACAGCTACTGCAACCAGTTCACTCTATCAGTTTACTAAACTTTACCTTGCTAAAGCAGGTACACTACTTTTTTAGTCTGATAAAATTGAGATGCACTCAATTTTGATAAACGCTGTAGGTACTTAAATGTCAATTTTGTTTTTTTTTATTTTTGTTTACTTTTGAAGCTAATAAGTGGTATTCATCAAAGAAATGTTACCTCTTTGTCCAAGATTTGCCTCTATTAATTTACAATTTTATAATCACTTGATTGAACATTGGAAAGCAGCATTTTCTTGAACATAATCAGTTTTTATTGGCAGCCTTTGTTACTAAGAGTATTGATTGTGAATCAAAAATCGGTTTGAATCGAAAATCGGTTCTGAATCAAATCTTCACCCCAAGAATTGGAATCAAATCAAATTGTGAGTTTTTGGAAGATTCACATCCCTATTAGCTAGCGCTAGTTAACTAGCGAAGAGCGAAAGGGAGACCAAGCAGCTCTGGAAACACTAAAACTATGCATTAGGGCTGGGCGATATGGACCAATACTCATATGTTATATAATATACGATAAAAGTCTCAATAACTTAATTTCAAATGAAGTCTGACCAGAAATACAATTCAAGGTTACATTTGCTGATGCAAAATGCCACACAGGCACATTAACTTATTATTATTATTAATTGATTAACTCTATAATAATTTGGATTCAAATTAAGTCTTACCAGGCAATTCTGGGTTAAATTTGCTGGTGCAAAATGCCACACAGGCCCATTTATCAACAAACAAATGCACAATATGTGTCACTTTTGTTTTTTTCTCCAAGGAACAGAAAGTGTGAGTGAGTTCTGTAGTGTGGCTTGTTTAGTGGTAGATCTGGGTTAGGACACAATCAGCAACCTTTTTAATGCTGCATTCCCACCAAATGCATCACGAAATGTTCGTGCGACCAGATCACATACTGTACAAAATCAATGGATAGCCCAGAGGCGAAATATTCTCACATTCGCAGGAGTTGAAAATACTTAACTCTTGCGACTGTTTTGCAAGACAAATGCCAATCAAAGCCTTTGTTGACGATGACGTCAACACAGACACCGGTCTGTTCACCCATTCAACCATGGAGTAGAAGCTGTGTGTGAGCACCTGGAGCTACTGTATGACACGGCCTTTAAAACCGTGACCGGACTAGGGAGGATTTGACGTGGAGGAAAATCAGCGAGGAGGTAGTAGTAGCAGGTAAAAGTCCTCTGTAGTTTTCATCTTTGAAAGTCGGCACTGAGCTAGGATAGCATTAGCCGCTAACCACACCGGCTTTTTTCACTGGTGGTTTATGTTTATGAGAGGAGAAAAAGGAGCGCAGCTCCTCTCTTCAGCGGGCAGTGAAACTCACCGAGTTGGATGTGTTGCTGGTGGGCGGTGCTTCGCTTTAAACGCACATATGAAGCAAATCGGGACATTTTTTGATGCTGCAAAACCTGCGTAACGTTTTGTGCAGCAAGCGCGTCCAGTGCCGCAGAAGACGCATTCGGTGTGAACGCAGCATAACTGAGCTTTTCATACTGTTCTGAGAAGTAGAGAAAGAAGAGACTCCTATAACTAGTGTTTTAAAACAAAATAAGCTACAAATAATATTTATTGATATAGGTGATATTGTAATTTTCTATATCGCCAAAATAAAAAACTCCATATATCTTGAATCTCAATATATCGCCCAGCCCTATGATGCAGTGACTCAGATCATTTTCTGCACGTGTTCAGTCAGTTTTATTGATGAATAGTTTCAGGCCTCGTTGTGATCAACTCCCATTTCACCTTAAGTCTGTCATTATTTCCGTGAGCCAGTCTGTGCCTGGTTACTATGGTATGGTAACTGCTGTGAGGGCTAAGGGTCACCCCGATTTCGTATCTGAGCACTCTTCCCTCTGCCCACCTCCAAACGTCGCTACCCTTGGAGAACACAGAGGAGCGGATGACCTCAGGAGCCATCCAGGCGTAGGTCCCTGCAGCACTCATCTTGGTGGTGCGATGCCACTCACGAGCCAGACCAAAGTCTGTAATCTTGAGGGTTTTGTTGCTGAGGTCTTCCATCTCGACCCTTTCCAGGATCAGGACTGGAACAACCAGGGAGGTGATGGAGAGGGATTGTTTGGAGGTTGGATGATGAGGGGGGTTGGGTGGATTGGCAAAGTAAAAAGTATCATTACAATCAGAATGTGGATTGTGAAGAAAAGCAGGGGGAGGAGTCCAATAATAAAAACAAAGCAGTTGGAAAGTAAACACAAGCCATATAAATGGGGGGGGGTGTTAAAGGATGAGAGCAGAGGTGAGAGAGAGAAGAGAGAAGGAAGAAAAACTGTGAGTTGACATTAACATAATACAAACTCAACTGTTCTATTAATAAACCGTGCTGTGTTGTGGTTGGGCCCAGAGAATAGCTGCAGGGGAATACAAGACTCCCTGAGCTCATTCATCAGTGCACAAGCTAAGTGCACTGAACAAATGGGAGGGAGCAATAGGCTCTATTGTAATTCACACATTCAGCCTTGAAACAACACCCTGGACTGTATAAATAAAGATTACATCTCAGGCTCTAAAGTGTTAATACATGTTCTTTGAGGAAAGTCTCAACTATCACCTCAAAGTCAGGGTTGGGGTCAATTATTTTAATCTTAGAGCACTCTAACAGTTCTAGGATCAGTGTTGTGAATACACCCTGAGGTTTACATGCGGTTCATCTCGTCTGTTATCACTCTCTCGCTGACTGAGTACGAGTGTTCACGGACAACTGCTTTGAGTCCTCGTGGACCTCTGTTTAGTCCATTCCACTCGATTATGTTTGGACCTTTAGTGTGTTGTTTCTCCACGTTGTTCTTCCTTTCTCTGTTTGCTTTGCCCTGTAACTGTTGTGCCTAACACCACAATGGTAACTTTTCCTGCTGGAAAGTTTTTACTACTTACAGGACGAAAGCGCGCATCTACTTTAGTCAAGCAGCAAATAGTAATGCCCAAAACAGCTCATGGAGCACTCAGTTCGTAAAAAAAAAAATTCTTTATTGGCTGAAAAGAAGTGTCAAGCTTCTTTTTTCTAAAGTTTGAACACGGAACCAAGAGAAGGAGCAGCGGTCCAGAGTCCTCTCAGAACACTTTAGATTAAATTATGATCAAAGGTTAGGATGGCGTTTGGACCAAATGAATGGGGAAAAAAAAACATACTGCAGCTTTAATGCTCAGATTGGTCATTATTATAAATGCCAACATGAATGTCAATTATCTATGTTCAATTAGAATTACATCGAACAGCATTTTTTTCCTAATTACAATTACTATTTTGCCCCTGACAGTAAATTACAATTACATTCTCAATTACACACAACTACCGAGCCCATTAAACGTAAACTTCCTCTTGTGTTAGCATCTCTTATGATAACAGATCAGTGTTAACCCATGTCTTAAATAAGCTTTAAAATACACTAAAAAATATTATCTATCATCTTATTTGTTTCTCATCTGTTGGTTACCTTGTTAGACTTCCTTATCCATGAGAATATAGATTTTGATATTTTTGGTGTGGGTGTCTGAGCCTTTTTTTCTGTCAGTATAGCCCAGGGGTCTGCAACCTTTACTCTTAAAGGAGCCATTTTGTCTAATCTCGACTGGATTAAAGTCTTTCCGGAGCCGAAAAAAAAACCCTCTTATGAAAACAATACAGCGTATAAAATTCTATACCGTTAAAATAGTATCTTAATAGTAATTTTATGAGTTAATGGATTTGAAGGGCTACAAAAATAACTTGAATTTGATAACACATTATCAACTCCAACTCATGCTAATTTCTTACAACATATCAAGCATGCTGGTATGTTAGCAGTTAAATAAATCTTTCCCCACACAAAGAAAGTCTGTATTTTTTTCCAGAATAGTCTTTTTTGTTATTTAAGTTATCTTACCAGAGATTTAAAACTGAAGGTTAGCCACTGGTGGAAGGAAAGTTAATGGTCTGTAGATGTTACAGGAGTTGAAGTAGGACGGTGGCAGTTATTCATTTTTAGGTTAACCAATTGTTTTATCATCATTTTATTTGAAGTTAATGTCATTAATCACCAGTACCCTCTGTAGGAAATAATTCATTTTTTTTATTTTTTTAAATCGTCAGAGAGCCATTGCAAAAGACTCAAAGAGCCACATGAGGCTCCAGAGCCGCAGGTTGCAGACCCCTGGTATAGCCTTAAATTTAAACTTTTTTTAAAAGGTAAAATTATCCTCAAGAGAACTGACAAAAAATCTTGATATGAAGCATACTTTAGTGATTGTTACTACATATGTGTAAGCCATCGTACTGTAACATTCATAGGTTATAGATTCAGGACCCAAAATTTAAATGATTCTAAGTATTTTTTTTATTTTTACATCATTTGGGCTTCCAGCTCATAAAACCCACAAAAACAGGATTTCAAAAAATTAGAATACTATGAAGAAATCACCATTTACTTTTCAGTTTTTGCAGGAAAAAAAAGAGGAGAAGAAGGACTGGACTGTTGGCCAGTGGTCCAAGGTCCTCTTTTCCGATGAAAGTAAAGTGTGTCTTTCATTCGGGAATCAAGGTCCAAGGGTTTGAAGGAAGACAAGTGAGGAACAGATTAGAACATTGCACCCCAAATCATGACTGACTGTGGATAATTCACACTGGACCTCAAGCAGCTTGGAAGCAAAAATCAGTGGGTTTATGAGAGAAAAAAACCAGACAACATAAAGTTGCCAAATAACCACGTTTGTTCAGAGTAGTCGGCCGGACAATTTTTCCGTGTTTTACTTGTATCGGCATCGGCCGATGCGCGCTGCTGCGTTATAAACAGAGCTGCTACAGGCTGCTCCTGTTACCGGAGACAGAGGATGCAGAGCCCCTCCCCCCACCAGCAGAGCGTGAAGAAAGCTCTTCAATCCCAGGCAGGTTTTAAACTTTCAAAGCATCTTTTAACTGTTTAACTCAGCGTTTGTTGTTTTGTGGGTATGTGTTGTGTCGCAGCTGGCTGGAGGTTTGGTGTGTGTTTCTTTCCCCCTCTCTCTGCTTCTCTCTCAGCTGCACTGAAAAATATTTATTCTTGTTAATGTTGATGCAATTTAGAACAGAAACTTGAACAGTTTGTTGCTTAATCCGCATCTGACATGTTTTTTTCGTCTGTTAATTTATGTTCTGGGAATGGACTAATATTCATGTTTTTTGTGTTTAATACTATAACTATATATATTTATATTAAATAATCCTGTTAATAAAATATATCTTCAGTCAGGCCAACTTTTGTCAAAAAAAATCGGTATCGGCATCAGCCCTAATAAAACCCATATCGGTAGATCCCTAGTTCAGAGGCGATGGTGTACGAGTCTGGAAGTGATCGTGATCGCTTCTGAGGCGATGGTGCACGGGAGCGGACAGAGCGCTGTATCATTCTGGTTCCAGTAAAAACTGACCATAAAAGCTGTAAATGGACTGATATGTAGACGTGGGGCAGTGAGGATGTGATTACATGTGAAGATGGAAACTTGTCCGTTAAAACTGATCAGAATGGAAATACACGGAAACCTCCGTTAACAGCCCGCCTACCTGACCGTTCTGATTGGCGGAGACTTTTGAAGGGCACCCTCATCAGCCAATAGGATGCAGCCTATGTCGCGTTGCAGCTTTTCTGTGATTTTTACTTGCAAAATTATTGGAAGGCGGCCAATAGCTCAGAAAATCTACCAATAAAAGCAAGGACGATCTGTGTGCATGCGTGCGTGTGTGTGCGAGTTCAACCTGAAACTTGGTCAACGGGTTCCAAATACCCCAAGTGTGTGTATCTGTTATTTTGGAGGAATTTGGTCATTTCAAAATGTTTACTTTAATTTTATTGCACTTCTGGACGGCCCCGAAATGAAACCTATTCAACTTTTGACCTCAGGGCGTGAGGGGGCGCTAGCGCTCCATCTATATCTATTTCACTAAACAGCTCCTCACACGAGCAAGAGTCGTGTGTGCGGCCACTCCTCCACTTCCTCCTGTGTCATGCCATCATTAGCTTCTCAAACACGCAGCTCTCTGAACAGATGATTTGAAACCGTCAGCCACTGGTGAGTCTTTTGCAGACACGTTTCCCATTGTTTAAACCATATAACTGTCTGTGTAATTGCTCAATAACGCGCTGTTTCACTAGAGTCGGTTTTGACCTCAACCCGTTCAATACTCCATCTGGAAAACTGCAGATTCTCTGTTGTGCCGTGCATGGAAGCTAAGCTCTGACCACTCAGTTCGAAGGTAAAAAATTATTTTTGTTTTTTTTTTTTAAAAAAGACAGCCGAATTGTACATAATACTTTAATTTACTTACTCACTCGTGTAGTTTGGAGTTTTACGTTCTTTTTTGCGCAGTTTTGTTGTTTTTCTGATTGGCGCTACAATCGCTATGGATTATCAGCGACTCAAACATTTCACGGAGCACACACGATATTGATTTATTTATAATCAAAATATACTAAATGAGTAAAGTAAAACACAAAAAAATGCACAAAAAGAATAACAAATATACATGACTCCAAAAAATATACATTACAGAAAAATACAATGCGGGTGCATGGAGGAACAAAAAACTAAACAATATTTATACAAAAATCACACACAATTACAACAGAAATGCATAAAAATACACAAAATTAAATACACAAAATGACAAAATAATCACGCTACAATGGCAACAAAAAACTATAATTATACAAAAACACAACAGAAATATACACAAATTAAAAAAACAAACACATTTATCATGTTCATGTCCCATAGAATTAAACCAGGGAAATCGCACACAATGTTTTATTTTGCACCCGCAAATAAATCCTTTATAACACTAGAGTACAGAGTATGTAAACCTCTTTGTACATCCAATCTTCAAACAGTCATTTGGCCATAATTAACTCTACTGAAGCTCCCACATGAATGCATACTTCCGACGGGCACTGTACTAGTACAGTAAATTCTGTTTAACAGTTTTTTTATGGAACGTTAATGCCAATAACCTGAACTCAATTACAAGAGCAACATGTTTTTCTAATTATGATTACAATTAGAATTATGTCATAACTGTATGTAATACTGTAATATGTATGTTTGTATTTGCATTTGTATGTGTGTTGTATATTTTTAAGTTTGTATTTATTTTTTGATTTTCAATTAATATTTTGTTCAAAATTTTAATTTGTCTTTGATATTAATTTTTGTGTACTTTGTTTATATATTAGTTTTCCTCATATATCAAAGTTTATTTTTTGCATTTTTTTCTCATGATTTTATAAGTGCGTGCAAGCCCATGGGCTTCGTTCCCTCCTTGCACCTTTAATGTAGTTTTTTTTAAATATGTGCTAAATTATTAAATGAAATGAATGAATTGTTATTACCAATTACGTGATTACAATTATAATTGACCCCAACCCTGGCTGAAGCATTAAACCCTGAAAGACGGCTGTGACCAAATACTTGTGTCTATATAGTGTACTAAGTTGAAGTGTGAGATGTGTTGGACCCTGAAGCTTGCTAAGAAAGGAGTAAACGTTTTGTTATTACAGTCCATGTGTGTGATGTATGATGTCATATGATCTCCTTTAGCAAACTGGGCTGTGGAGGCTAATCCAATCAGAAATATGGCAAAGCAAGGTCAAGACAGACAGAAGATCACTGAGTGGGTAACATGACAGAGTTTCAGCATTATTCAACATCAACAGGACAAAAGATTAGGAAAGAAAAGGATTTAGACAATTAGTGGTTTTTTAAGTGTTAGAAGGAAGGTATGCACTGTAGTTAGACTGACTGCTGCTTTAAAGCAGCCTATAGGAAGCATGTGTGTGTGTGTGTGTGTGTGTGCGCGCGTGTGTGGAGCAGGGGACAAATCCTCAGTAACAGGCTTGGGATTTAGGAGATCCAGTTTTGTGAAAAATCAGGTCAGTGACAGCCTCGACACAGACGTACAGACTTGAACATATTCTCTGGGTAAAGAAACCTGTAGAATGATTCTAAAAGTTTGAGTGAAACTATAAATGTGTCCTTAATGGAGAGTTCCAGGGGTCAAGTGACCAAGATGGAGGCTTAGCTGAGAAGCTCCCACACTGTGCTTCACTTTTCTGAAAAATACCCTACCTAACTGCCAACGTTTTAGTTAAAGAAGGCCATGTCAAAGTCATCAACTGCAAAACAGTGTGAGATCTTCACCTGCGGATGCAAGACAAGCACAAAAACAGTGTTAGCATAACTAGCACTACTGCTACAAACAACATGGACATTGCTAACATGGCTAGCACTGAAAAAGTTCTATCAGAGCTCAGGTCAAAGCGGTCTGACTTTGGAGGAAGACCGCGACCGTGGCTCAGGTGGTAGTGGGTCGTCTTCTGATCGAGAGGTTGGGGGTTCGATCCCAGTGCCTGACTATGTGTCGAAGTGTCCTTGGGCAAGACACTGAACCCTAAGTTGCTCCCAGTGGTCGACTAGCGCCTTGCATGGCAGTCCTGTCCCACTGGTGTGTGAATGTGAGAGTGATTGGGTGAATGAGCTGATATGTAAAGCGCTTTGGGACTGCTTCAGTGTGGTGATAAAGCGCTATATAAAATCTAGTCCATTTACCTTTTTTTGATGTATCGATCAGAGATTAATGAGCACGTCAACTACTCTCACAACACTAGAGGGTAAACTAATTGCCACAAACCAGGAGGTTACAGCTAACACTGGCCGAATCGAACAGGCTAAGGCCCGCATTGCTACAACCTTGGCGACGCAGCAGACGGCCGATGCAGACCTACAATCAGCTTTAAAGCGAATCGCTTTCCTGGAGGCAATAACAAAGGATCTTGAGAACCGGGCAGGAGAAAGAATCTGCGTATCTTTGGGATATGCGAGGGAATAGAGGGGAGCTCATTGAATACATAACCAAGATGCTACCAACATTGCTAGGTCTCCCACCGCAAAAAGTGTTTACAAATGTCCAGCTGTCCATGCTGGGGACAGAAAGACCCGGAAAAAAATAGAACGGTTCTGGTCCAGTTCCTGAAATTTCAGGACAAGAAATTTGTTTTTCGGGAAGCTAAAAAATGAGGGGCAAATAATCACGTTCGCGCAGGACCTTTCAGCTGAAACAGGTTACATGAGAAGAGGATTTCACCCCATCATAAAAGGCATCATTGACATGAATCCTTTCTGCGGATTTCAAAACAATCCATGCAAGCTCAGAATCCTGCACGAAGTCAAGATGCATCTGTTTTCCATACCGTAGGAAGCTTAGGATTTCTACAAGCAGCTACCATCTACAGTACAACTGAGGACACTCGCCCCTCGAGATGAGCAAGCTGTACTGTGCGCTGTAATACAAAACTGGTGGTAAAGGGCACTTTAAACATTCTCATGTGAAAACAGGTTACATGTGTCCTATATTGATCTGATTTTATGATCATTTGTTCTGAATGCAAATGTTGGCAGTTACATTTTTAATAATTATAGAGTGTATTGCTAGTGCTAATTCTCAACTCCTGTCCCTGGTTGAGTTTTTCCGTAGAAACAAAATATACAAAATGTATAAAAGCACAATTTTAAACACATATTAACTTATTTACAGCAGTGATCTTGCATTTTTACATTCCCACATTCAGCCCACACAGATATACTAACTAATCACACCGCAATTGCACTAAGAAAAACATTATTTACAAGCGGGTACAACTCTGATTTGTTATAAGCCACAACTTGAGCCTGGACGTGAACAATTTAAACTCTGTGGTGCATTTGAGATGAGTAGGCAGTGAGTTCCACAGTTTGGCCTGTTTGATGGTAAAAGCACACTGACCAAACGTGGTCCTACGGCTGGAGATTGTGCAGTTATTGCTGGAGGTGCTTCTGGTGACTCTGTTGCTGATTTAGTCTCTGTATACATGAACTTAGTGGCTCTGGTGCAAGGTTATTGATGCATTTAAATATTGGTTTAAGAGAATATCATTTGAGTATATTGCAGTGGTGGTAGTGGATTGGTTTTTGTCCATAATTTTTATTGCTTGGTTGTACAATGAACCAATGCCCTTTGTGGCTGAGGGAGCTGCTTGGCACCATGCTGTCATGCAGTATGATATTCAATTCAACTTTATTTGTATAGCGCAATTTATAACAAAGTCATCTCAATGTGCTTATCAAAATATAAAATTCATAATAAGAAAGAGAAAACCCAACAAGTTCCACATGAACAAGCATTTAGCGACAGTGGGAAGAAACAATAGAGAGATAGAACATCAGAGTGTCCCAGACTAGTTGAGCCGTGAACCACAGATCAGGAACTGCCATCATCAGCTTCACGACACCTGAAACAGAGCAGACAGAGAAGGGCAAGGAGAAGACACTGACTGCAGAAAAACATGATACATTATTATCATTCCAGCCTGCTTTGGCCTTGGGCCTCACTCCCAGTGGCCTAGTCAATACTTATTATAAAATTGACAAATCTCTTTCCATTTATTGGTAAGCTAACAACAACTCCAAGGTCTGTAAATGCGACCGTTCACAAACAAGCCCATGTCCGCTCTAGTGGTTAGGTTATGACTCATTACTGTTTATGCGGACTGTAAATCATAACCACCCGTTTATTGAACCAGAAAATGCGACCGTTTACAGACGAGCCCAAGTTCGCTCTAGCGATCAGATTATGTTATGATTGTGGGAGAACATCATCCCATGCATGTACAGCAGGGCCGCTTGATTTGGGATGCAGTGTCTAATTTATTTAAAACAACTGAGATTTCTTTTAATAGTTTTGGATATTTTCATAATATGTTTATCAAATTTTAGTTGTGGGTCTAGAACCAACCCCAAGTACTTGAATTCTGTTACGGTTTCAATTTGTTCATTTTGTAACATGATTTGGATATTTGGGTTCCTTTTTTTGATAGAGAAACAATCAGAGAACCAATCTCTTGATGAGATTTAGCACCATGGCTCACCTCAGCCATACATACAGACAAAATGTCTGCAGCCTGCTCAGGGGTCTTTGCCGGTGCATAAAAGACTGCATTGTCTGCATTAAGTTGACACAAGACATCTGGACAGGACAAAGGTAGGTCATTTATGAAAAGACAAAACAACAAAAGTCCAATTATAGAGCCCCGAGTGATGCCTATTTGATTATTTAAAAATGTGGATTTGTCCTGAGCCACTTTCACACATTGTGATCTGGAATAGAGGTAGGATGTAAACCACTGCATTGCCTCTGGTGAGATGTTCAAAGATGACATTTTAGACAGAACCAAGTCATGATTCACAGTTTTGAAGGCCTTCTTTAAATCTAAAAAGACTGCCCCCACCACTTCTCCCATCCATAGACTTTTTCAGATTTTCTATAAAACAGCAGTTTGCAATTTCGGTGGAGTAACCCACCCATAACCAAACTGCTGAGGGTGCAGAAGCTGATGGGCCTCCAGGTGGTTTGTTAGCTGTGTAGCTCCAGTTTTTTAAATTATTTTTGACAGTATAGGTAAACTAGATATGGGATATATTACTGTACAAGGTATTATTCTGTTACAAAACAAATATTCGATTAAAGTATATGGCCCAACTAGGAAAATAATGCATAATAATATAAAAGATCATAAGTTGCAAGACATATGGAGGGTTAAAAATCCAACAAACAAACTTTTATGTTTCTCAAGTATCCATAAATGCCACTCACAAATACATTATTCATAGAATTACAACAAGTGAAAGAATGTTAGTACAGTAGCATTGTAATGAGTGACCATGCTCCAGTCTCCATTTAAGTTCAATTGTATAAAGTTGAGCAGGGTCCAAAAAGATGGAGATTACAGTCTTTTTTGTTAAAAGAATGTTTTTGTCAAGTTTACCAAGCAATGAATAGACAATTATTTTTAACTTAAGGGTATTGTGGAGGATGTTATTTTGGCTTCAAATTCCAGGTGGATGATGAAGACTATTGGTCCTCCTAATTGTCAATCATTCTGGTGATTAGGGGTGGGAACCTCTGGGTACCTCACAATATGATACGCGATACAAAGCTCACGATAACGATTATCTCACAATATGACGATAATGCGATTATCAATATATTGGTCAGAAATCAATCTACGATAATCTATGACATTACAAAAAAAAGATGAATTGAAAAAATACAATTTTTATTTTATATCTCTGAAAGACAATAAATTGAAAAAGTGTCCTATGAACAGTGACACTATTTTAGTGCAACATTTCTGTAAATAAGTGTCAACATACCAATGTAAACGACTAAGTATCTCCAATAGTGCTTTTTGTAAACAAAAAATAGGGTCTTTCTTACCAGTGACATCATGTGTCCAAAGGACACATACCCAGGTGGATATGTCATGGATGCACGAGGGAGAAGCCAGATGCTCTGTCTCTCCCAGCTGACAGTGGAAGATGTGGAGGACATCTATCTGCTAGGAGTCATGATCTTTGGCCTGCTAATGATGGGGGTATGTGTATGTGCATGTGCCTTCCGGATGGATCGTAAGCTGAGGCGACTTTCAGAGGATATGAAGGTACTCCGAAAGAAGAAGAACTTTACGTTTGGAGAGTTGGAGGAACGTAAACAACGACTGGAAAAGAAAGCCCGAGGAGATACGGAGAAAAAGGACAGTGAAGAGGAGTAACAACAGGAACAATGACTGCAGACGAGAACACATCACATAAAAAAGGACAAAAAAAAAAAAAAAAAGGGAAGAAACGAGGTTGGATGTAAAATTATCTGTGTTCAAATTAGGGGACGGATCTGGATAAGCATAATGCTTTTTTCCGTCGCCCTTTCCGGCATGAAAAAGGATAAAAAAAAAAAAAAAAAAACAATGATGGGATTTTGCTCTGAATGTCAAATGAATTTCTGTGAATGCAACCATGTCGGAAATGAACTGAATAAATAAATAAAAATAAAAAAATTATAGTGCAATATTCCAGTAAACAATATAATGGTTCCTTCAACAAACAGTGACAAAATTTCTGTGAAGACGTACCTGCACATTTTAGTGAAAAAGAAGAAAACATTTTGGAAAAAAAAAAAAAAGCGATACTTAGCTTGAGCATATCAATAATCTATTGTGCAAAAATAAATTGCGATATATCGCCGTATCGAGATATCATCACACTCCTACTGGTGATTACTTTGCATAAGGTTGTTGTACACATTTTCTTTTGGAACGTAAGCTTGTATGAGCGATGCTGATACCAACTTGTAAACAGAGCTGTGCACGAGGAAAACTGGGCTCGTGCCCACTTGCCCACGTGCCCACGTGCCCTCTTGCACACTTTTCTAAACTTCGGGAAAATCCTCCTCTATATCTTTAATAAAGATTAAACTTTAGCTAGTATCAGATGGGAAGCTTTTAAAGCTTATATAAGAGGAGAAATTATCAGTTACACAAGTACGCAAAATAAAACATAACCAAGAAATTCTATTAATGGAACAACAAATTAACATTGGAAAATGACATTTATAGTAGTAACAACTCAGAAAAATGTAATAATCTAATTATCAGGAGAGCTAAATATGATAAATTGAAGACTAACAAAGTGGCGGAAAGTTTGTTGTGGACAAAACAAACACTTTATGGTCAAGGAGAGAAGGCAGGCAAATTGTTAGCCTGGAGAATTAATGATGAAATCAGACAGAACAATCCTTAGTATAAAATCAGATGTTGATAAACTGACCTGCGACCCATTAGAGATAAATAAAAGTTTTAGAGAAATTCATAAAAAAAACTATATGAATCAGAGTGTTATGTCAATGAAGAGGTTCAAAATGCATTTCTCGATAAATTACCATTCCAAACATTATCTGAGAAGGATAAAGAGACTCTTGATAACCCACTAACAAAATATATATATATTGGAAGCTATAAGAAATATGATATAAAAAAGATATTTAAAAACAAATGTGCCCAACCACTTCTTGACATGTTTAAAGAATCCTACAAAACCAGAATTCTCCCAGAATCCTTAAGATTAGCTACAGTTACTCTAATTAAACCTAATAAACCTCAAACTGAGTGCTCATTATACAGGGGGATCAGTCTTATGGGTGTGATATAAAAAGATAATGTAAAATCCTAACGAAACGATTAAAAAAACTCATACCAACATTAATAGTAGACGATCAACAAGGTTTCATTCAAAAGAGACAAGGTTGTCATAATATTAGACGTGTTTTAAATATACTGTATGAGAAACAAAATGCAAAAGATACAGTAATGCTGGCTGTAGATGCATGACAAGCATTTAACAGAACTGAGTGGGCCTATCTTCTGAAACTGCTTCCAAGATGTGGGCTAGGAGAGGAATTTATCAAATGATTGAGTTGCTATATACAAATCCTACTGCCCAAGTTTTAACAAACAATAACATTTCAAAACCATTAAACTTACAACGTTCCACACAACAAGGGTGCCCGCTTTCCCCAATACTATTTACTCTTGCTATGGAACCTTTAGCCATAGCAGTGAGAACTCAGGCAGGACTATCAGGGATATGTATTGGGAGAGAAAATCATCTGATATCTTTATTTGCCAATGACATCATGTTCTAACAGATAAAAAATACCATCCCTAACCTGGTGAACTGAATTGAATAATTTGTAATATTTCCTGGATATAAAGTTAACAACAGTAAATCAATACTTGTGTTTCTTAATGAAGAGGGGAGAGAAAAACTCCTACTCTGAAAACTAAATGTACAATTGCCACAAATGGATTTAAGTACTTGGGCATCAAAATTACTTCAGATTTGAACAAAATAGTTGCTCCTAATTACAACCCCCTGGTAGACGAGGTTACAGAAACTTTAAATCGCTAGTCAAACTTACCCATCTCCATGATAGGACAAATAAATATCCTGAAGATGTCAATTTTACCCACATTCTTGTATTACTTCCAGACACTCCCCATGCCATTACCACAATCATTCTTTGATAATCTAAACAAAACATTCAACATTTTATATGGAACAATCAGAAAGCGAGGCTTTGGTTTAAATTACTGTACTTTCCCTATGAAAGAGGGGGACTCCAACTCCCAAACCTTAGATGGTATTACAGTACATGGCTGCCCAATTAACATCAGCTTCAAATTATTTTGCACCAACTCACCCCCAACTTGGGTGACTAATGAACAACAATCTATTCCAAATTGGCCCCTTAATAGTTATCTCTTTTCAGCCAATTTAAAAACTCTTAAAAAACAGACTAAGAATCCCTTTTTAAAAAAACACTATTATCATATGGCACAATGCACAAACACATTGAAGACCCTTTATCATTATCCCGATTCACTCCCTCGTGTAACAACGAACACTTCACACATGGCAAACAGGATGGAGGATTTAAATTTTGGAAGGTGAAGGGTGTTCAAAACAGTTAAAGATTTATATGAAGATAAATTACTGCTTACATTTGGTAAGGAAAAGCCTTTTAGTGTTAAAATGTGATCAGTAAGTATTTTCCAAAGTAAGTTCCAAATTCCTACAAAGCATTTCTTCAAATACCGACAGCTAAAAAAAAAATTCTCATTTAAATCTGAAGACATTTTACAGATCCCCAATCTATTACTGATAGAAAAAAATTCTCTCAAAAATGGAACAAAAAAGTTTGATGTCAAAATATTATAATCTAATCATGTCTAATTCACAAGATTCTACATTAGATAAATGAAATGCTTGGAGAAATCACATACATGAACATATAGACGAAACAGATTGGAATGAAGCTTGTTTGAGGGCTCAAAAAGAAACAATTAATACACGACTAAAGTTACTCCAATACAAATGGTTGACAAGGGTCTATATAACACCTGAAATACTTCCATCACATGTCCAGCAATGTTCTAGAAACATTTACTAAATGTCGAGATCACAAAGGGACATTTATACACCGTGTATGGGAGTGCACAGATATACGACAATTCTGGAATGATGTGAATAAATGTCTATCAGAAATTTTTCAAGTGAAGATTCCCCAGCTGATGATCCATTTAGGGTGGTGTCCAGATTAACACACATGCAAGGGAAGCACCGGTGGAGGTGCGTTAGGCAGCAATGCCCAGCAGGTAGATCAGGTATCTTCTTCAATTTCAATCTGGAGGCATCCAGTGACTACTGTGAAAGGGCAGTTGGCATCCAGGGAAGACTGGAGGACAACCAAGAGAGACTGGATGACCGCAGGAAAGCCTGCATTGGGGTGGTACGCTAGTTACCTTACCCACCGGTCCCTAATGGGACACCCTAAACAAACTACGAAGACTAATAAAGATAAACAACCCGATGGCCCTCCGAGAGGCAGGGTGGAAGAAGGGCCAATCTTGACAGACTTTTTGGCAACGACCGGAACGGACACAGACAACAATTCTAAGATCGTGAGAACGTGCAGGTGTGGATGGGAGAAGGTGACCACTTTCAGAGATTTAAGGATTCACCAGGGAAAGAAGAAGAGTGAAGTGGGAGGCCAGCAGCGACATTGCACTGCAAAAGCAGGTCAGACAAGAGGAGCCCAGAGCCAGGTCGCTAACCAGTGCTGAGGGTTCCAAAGTTGCTGAGGGAAGGCAGGCGGAGAACAGAGGAGGGCCCTCAGTGGACATTTGCTTCTCTGAGGGTGGCACCGAAAATACCCCTAGAACACCAACAAAACTTAGAATACCAACAAATCCCATCAACCAGGAGTCAGGCCAGAGAACAGAGAGGAAACAACCTGGGCGGAGGCAGCCGGTCCAATGGCCGAAAGCAAATGAGGTGGCAATTTGGCAGCTGCTTGACAAGGACCTCAGCATTATCCTTGAGCACTCACTGCGTGGTCAGGTGGAAAGCAAGTTGAACTGCATTGGAGACATCCCGTGCGAGGAGTGCAGAGGCAGGTTTGGAGTAGTGGTTGAAAAGCAGAGCAAGGGCCCAAAGCAATAGGAGAGGAGGGACAGAGAGATAGAGCAATTGGTGAAGAAGTGACGTCAGCTCCGAAAGCAGTGGAGGAAGGCAAGCAAAGAAGAGAAGGAGGGCCTGAAGCCACTGTGGGAGGAAGTGAATTATAACGCCGGCCTTCTGGCAGCTGGTGTCAATATACCTATTGGCTATCAGATAGGTATATTGATATACCTATCTGATAGCCAATAGGTATATTGACACCAGCTGCCAGAAGGCCGGCGTTTCAGGTTTCCCAGGGTGCGTGGAACACTCTGCAGTCATTTGGGAGCAGATCCAGAGAGCAAAAAGAGAGAGACATGACCTACACGTGGTGTGGCTGGACCTTGCCAACGCATACGGATCCGTCCCCCACCAACTCATCGAGTATGCCTTGGACTTCTTCCACATTCCTGCCTGCATACATGCCCTGTTAGCCAAGTACTTTGGAGACCTTAAGATGTGCTGCACCCATCAAGACTTCACTACAGGCTGGCAACAGCTGGAAGTAGGCATTGCCATGGGATGTTCGATCTCGCCCATCCTGTTTGTTGCAGCCTTCGAGATCATCCTAATAGGGGCAAGGAAGATGGTCGGTGGAATGAAGCTACCATCAGGTCAAAGGCTACCACCAGTGAGAGGCTACATGGACGACATCACCGCCATTCTTCAGACAGCAGCATGTACAACAAGACAGCCGAAGAGGATCGACGAGCTTGTGGGGTGGGTGAGGATGAAGATCAAACCCACCAAATCATGCAGCCTGTCCCTCAGGAAAGGGGTAAAAAACGACTGTACCATCTTTGTCGCAGGCGGTGAAGAGATTCCAGTACTGGCAAGTCAACCCGTCCGTAGCCTGGGTCGCACCTACACAGCAGACCTCTCTGACAGACAGATGGGGGAAACAGTGAGGAAGCAGCTTGTAGATGGCCTGGCCAGGATCAATGAGAGCCAGCTCCCCGGCAAGTACAAAGTATGGAGTTACCAGTTCATACTGTACCCAAGGGTGATGTGGCCTCTGAAGATGAGTGAAGTCCCCTCCTCAGTGGTAGACAAAATGGATAGGCTGGCCAACTCATACATCAGGAAGTATGTCAAAATTCATCACACCTGGCAGCGAGTGGTCCATGAGGGTCGACCTGAGGAGGCAGCTCCAGTTCCCCAGGGAGGTGGTAGAAACATCGAGCATAAGAGTTGGGGGGCAGATAACACCTAGGGCATCAGCAGGGGGTGGCAGGGAGAGATCCCTGCCATCGCTCTGCCACCAGGAGATGTACTGGGGTTAAAGGAGCGAAACATCTATGACTGGTGGTCCCCAGCTGATGACCCATTTACGCCCAGGGTGGTGTTCAGATTAACACACATGCAAGGGAAGCACTGGTGTAGGTGCCTTAGGCAGCAATGCCCAGCAGCTAGACCATCATCCTGTATCTTCTTAGAATCCCCCTTCTACCAAACTTTACATACTAGGAATATACCCAGGAGATTTTACAAAAACCAAAAAGCAAAATAAATGACTGGACTTTGGGCCACTGCATGCCAGGAGAGCTATTGCGCTAAACTGGAAGAAGATGGAAGCTCCTTCAGTACAACAATGAATCAAAGAACTTTCAGAATGCATTGGACTAGAAAGACTAACATATATTGCAAGAGGAAAACAAAGGAACTTATGTTATGTTATGGGAATCTTACATGAACATTATAGCAAAAATCTAAGTGTAATTTTTTTAATTTATTTTTTTCTTTCACTATTGCATCTGTTACATTGTACAACTATGTATAGGATCTTCACGCAAAAGCTTCACTAGATGTGTGTGTGTGTGGATGGATGAATGATTGTGTGTCCTTTGTTTAGTTTTTTTTGTATTTGTATTTATTACAACATCTTTATTGTGTTTGTTTTTCTTTGTTGATCATATCCACTTTTTTATGTTAACGTGACCAGATCGTTTTATTTTTATTTTTTCATTATTCTTTATTAAAAACTGGACAACTTAGCCTCCCTATGGCATTAATGCTCTCGATTCAGAGCTGTCAAATTATACGTTAAGTATGTAAAGCACTGACAATATCCAAGCAATAAATGACAGATGTCATTCCCTAAAGGATCTAAAGAAATCTTAAAGAAATCCTCCACTGTTTTTACAAGTTTGGCCTAAAAACTTTGAAAAGTACTTAATAGAAGAAAACAGATTATTATGAACCATATTCAATTAATTGCCTTTTAAAAATGGGACTACTTTACAGTTTTAAGGTGCGTTCACAACTAATGCGACTTCAGCAACTATAGTTGCTTAAATCATCCGCAATAGCCACACTTTTTGCTCGCTTCATCTACCCTGCCACCAGGGAAGTGACGTAGGGAGAAACTCATTGCTGATTTGAAGTTACGACTAGTGCTGTCAAGAAATTAAAAAAAATTGCAATTTATTAATTATGCTATGTAATTCATTAATTTAATTGATCTATTTTTTTTTTAATCGCACCTAAAAATTGCTGCGAAACGCCCTCAACTCTTTTAATTTAAATTACATTATTGTGGCAGATCAAAACATTGATATATGACAAGGTGGCTTTATAAAGTCATTCATTGTTTCAATAAACCTGAACAGATGCAGGCATAGCCATTTACATTCCTCTGTATTTAAGACTAGTCCCATGGGCTATCTATTTTAGGGCTCTATAAAATCCATGTTAAGAGAATCACGGAATTGACCAATAAGAAAAAAATCCACTGTTGAATGCGGAAACTGACAGAATCAGGATAAAACACAGTCACCATGAAGCACAGCAAACTACCTAAAACAGTCTAAACACTAAACTACGCAAATGATCACTCACTCCAAACATTTAACATTGATTTTGAATGTAATCTAGTCGCCAGAGTCGCTGAAGTTGCTTTTGGTGTGAACGCAGCTTTAGAACCTGTTTCACCATCTTGAAATCACGTGATTGATGATGTCAAACGGCCCCACTGCCTCTAAACATCTCATCGTTTTCTATTGGACTCCCACCCAAAAGGACTTCTATCCTCAGGGTTTCTGTGTCTTCAACAGTCTGTGATTACTCTCTAACTTCAGCCATCAGAGCATCAACCGCACACTGTTTAAGGGAGAGTAAAGGTCCCTTAGGAGAGCTCTTCTTCTCTGCTTCATTGTCCACTACCAAACCTCAGAGTTGGAACTGTCGCCCCCTGTGGTCACAGATTTTTTTTCAGATGACAACTCTTTTTATTCTCTTTCGATAAACAAAATAACATCAGCATCTTTAACTTTTCCTGATTTTTTTAGACCAAAAGCAGCATAAGTTGACATTTTGACTGAAAAAGATGCAAAATGATTTTTAAAAAAAAATCAGGCTGAATGTTTCACTCTAATAGAAAACAATGGGATGTTAACAGGCAGTGGGGCCGTGTGACATCATCAATCACGTGATTTAAAGATGGTGGAACACATGCTCTTAAACTGTAAAGTAGTCCCATTATTAAAGGTAATTCAATGAATATGGTGCATAATAATGTGTTTTGTTAGACATAGATCTTCTAATAAGTACATTTTACAAATTTGAAGTCAAACTTGCAAATCCAGTGGAGGATCCCCTTAACTTTCTCCTGCGAGACACATTGGATGCTCTAAAGCAGCAGTACCCAATCTTTTTTGTCCAGTGTACCCCTTTTGCATTTTTGTCAAATCATGTGTACCCTCTCCATAATTTCCTATGCTTTTTCATTTGTGGAACAACAGGCTCTTCTAAACCCCTAACTGTGTCTCAAACATTGGTTCCCTGAGGCTTAATCTACAAATTCAAAACAATGAGTTGAATTTAAAAGGGATTTTTTTTTTTAATACCAATGCAATTACTTCAATACCATGTAAATACAGTCTTCTTTGTA
The DNA here is from genome assembly GCF_900634775.1 of Gouania willdenowi. NCBI lineage: Eukaryota > Metazoa > Chordata > Actinopteri > Blenniiformes > Gobiesocidae > Gouania > Gouania willdenowi. The sequence goes on along the minus strand of NW_021145219.1, from coordinate 721,857 downwards.
AAATGTTGCTAATTATTGTCTCCTATTATCTGAAGTGTAACAAAATGGCCTTTTAGTACTTTTGTGGTCAATTTGTCCAAAAGTAGCCTAAAAAGGAACTGGAAACATTTCCCAATTATTCTAAATTAATCGTCAAATCTTTCCGAGTACTGAAAACATGGATTTCCACATTTCTCCAAGTCTTTTAGATAACAAACGGGTCTTACTGTTGCTGGACTTGAGGTCGCGGTGAATGATGGGGACGATGGCCTGACTGTGAAGGTAGTGCATGCCTCGGGCTATCTGCACGGCCCAGTCCACCAGCGTGCACGGAGGGATGCGCTTCCCGGCGAGCGCTCTGTTGAGAGGACCTCCTCGGGCGTACTCCATGACCAGGCACAGGTTGGGTTCCAGCAGGCACACGCCCAGCAGCGCCATGATGTTGGGATGGTTGAGCATGGCGAACAGCTTGGCCTCCTGGCGCACGCTCTCCAAGGTCTGGTGTGGGTCTTCCTCAGGGTCCCGCCGCGCTGCCTTCACGGCCACCTCCGTGCCGTGCCAAACTGCACGGTAGACTTTCCCAAAACCACCAACGCCAATGATTTCTTCCAAGGTGAGCTCGAAGAAATCTATTTCCAGGACTGAAAAGGAAAGAGGGACACATGTCTGATTGGATTTACAACAGCTGGAATACAAACAATCCACTCAGAGTGAGAACATTGCAGGTTGGGAATTAAGTTTTCTTTATATAGGATGTAAATTCACCTTGTTCTTCCAACCAGAGTAAAGCATGTCAGCTTTATTCACAAAAATAAAGAGGCTGTGTTGTAAATGTCATATTAACGTACTACTCATACTAAGTCTGATTTTAAAATGAGTATGTAGTGCATTCGCATTAGATAGTCTGAAAAGATTGAGTACGCAAGAAATACCTGGATGTATACTATATGGGGACATTTTTGAAGTATGCACGGTGGACACACTAGTCATACTCAAACGCCCCATGATGCATTGTGAGCAGAACGTAAAATCGTTCTGAGACCAGCTTCAAGCTAGAAATCAAACATAACATCCCCTTATCAAAATAAAAGCATTTCTTCTTGTCTTCCATTGGTTTTTTATTGGTTTTGTATATATGGCTCTCAATTTAACGTTTAAAGGTCTCTGAAAATCTCTGAAATGCGTGAATTAAATGTGTATACATGAGTTTTATGGATCAAATTAGCACATGTTGATATTCTACTTGGTCACTTTTTCACTTAAAGAATTAACAGATATTTAGCTGGGAATGCACATCATCATAATAATACTTATAGTTATAGGTGACTGTACTTAAATATTTTTTTCTGGTATCTTTACTTGGGTAGTTATTTTCTTTCTGTTCCTTGCATTTTAAAAATGCACTTTTTTTGACATATTTTATCTGTAATAAATAATAAGTACTAAATTATCCAGATGTAAGGAAGTAAAGTTTATTTTTATAGCACTTTTCACAGACAGAGGTCACAAAGCTTTACATATCAGCTCATTCACATTCACATTCACACACCAATGGAACAGAGCTGCCAAGCAAGGTGCTAGTCAACCACTGGGAGCAACTTGGGGTTCAGTGTCTTGCCCAAGGACACTTTAAACACATAGACCGCTATTGAATTCCCAACCCCTCTCAATCAGAGGATGACCCCTCTACCACCTGAGCCATGGTCGCCTTGAGGTGTTACATGTACCACTCTTCTACAAGTTCTTAAAAAAAATGAAAAATATGGAATTTTCTGGTTTAATAACCCTGTCTTGTTATTGAAGGGACATTTGTTTGACTTTTTACTTTGGTACATTTCGTAGAATGTACTTTTTTTACTTTTACTCAAGTAAGGGAGCAACTTCAATACTTTTAACAGAGTCATTTTTTATTTAAGTATCTATACTTTTACTTGAGTACTGAAGACTAGTACTTTTGCCACCTCTGCTAAAAGTATATAGTGGACAGTATATACTCGTTGAGTTTGTAGTGTGTAGTACATTAGTGTGACATATACAACACAGCCAGAAACTCGAACCACAACATGGGACAAAGTAATGACTCCAAACACACAAAGGCCCTATGCTACAAATCTAGATAATTAAATCCTGGATTAATCTCCGTTAGCAGGCTTCAACTAACCAAACATTCCCTGTCAGAGAGAAGCTGTTTTACAATGGTCGATCACAACACGCTTAGTTAAGCCAGGTGTTTTCAGCCTCGGTACGTGCACGTTCACAAAAAAGGGGAGGAGATTGCAGCGTCTGATCAATCAATGGAGAACCTGGCAGAGCGAGCGTCTTTACAATGGAGGAACAGCTTATGATCGTAACAGATATAATTAATTTAAATCCATGACGACAGCGAAGAGCAACAGTGTTAGTGCTGCAGAGGCGGAGCTTTTATACTTGCTCAGATCTGATCCACTTCATAACTTGGTCTCGACCAGGTTAAGTGTTGCTTATGTTTAAAATTATGAATATTTAAAATCCATAATTCTGACCAAAAACAACACTGTTGTTACAGAAAAGGCAGGAATGAAAGAACCCAGGCAGGAAGCTGCTGACAATGTTAATGCGTAGGAGCATGATATTATTTATGATATTAATCCATTGGATGATAAACGCTGAGTTTCACACGTTTTTCTATTCAAGTACACCAAAACCCACTGATTGCCTCCACCCTGACTGCGTGGTGGAAAGCTTTGGACACTACGAATACTCGATTAAAAACTAGCATGTTGTCTCCAATCTGGCACAACCCCGACTTTAGAATTAAAAAAACACTGCTCTATCTGAAGACATGGGAAGAAAACGGGAATCACTCATCTCCAAGAGCTCTTTGAAAATAACAAGCTCATGACATAAAACAATCTACCCCAAACATTCAATATGAATAAAAGTAATTTTTTTTTACAGTACTTACAAGTAACAGAAACAATCAAGAAAAACACTTCTGTAGCTCCAATTACCTTACAACCTCCAGAACTGGCTATATATACAGTATACTGTATATATATATATATATATATATAAAGAAAATTTCAAAAAAACTCTCAAAAATATACAGAGCACTCTTGAACACTAACTCTAATCACTTACCAATCGCTAAATGGGAGGCTGAACTTTCAATCACCACGAACACCAATTTCTGGACAGAAATTTGTTGTAATACTTTTATGACAAAAAACACAAACCTACAGCTAATTCAATACAAAGTCCTCCACAGATCTCACATTACCCAACAGAAAATGTATAAAATGGGCTTCTCCCCAACAGACATCTACTCTCAGTGCACCCAGGGAACTATTGATTCTTATTTACATGCCTTATGGCTCTGTTCCCCAGTTCAACAGTTTTGGGCTCGAATTACTAAAAAAAACTGTCCTCCATTTTGGAATGCAGGATTCCTCTCTCTCCAGATCTATGTCTGATAGGAGACCTGACAAAGCTTGATCTTCCAGTAAACCAATCACAATCCATCCTCGCGACACTCACCATAGCAAAAAAAAACAATATTAGTGAATTGAAAAGATAAAAAAATCCTTAAACATAAACCAATGGCAAAATCTCCTCATAGAATATATTTCCATGGAAAAGATGTCAGCTCTTTGAGGAGCGCTGGACTCCTTTCTTAACTGTATTTAATCTCGATTTCTTAGCCTAATGATCTAGCTTGCAAGCGAACTGCCAGCACCACTCTTTTCTAACACACTAATCAAACTGTAGACCTGGATCTCCCTGGGCTTGTGGGGTGGCTGGGTGCCTCTTCGCGGGCGTGCGTTCCTACTGGATGTCCTCTGGATGCTGGGCTGTTTGATTTTGCTCTCCTGCCCTCTCCGTACACGCCTGGGAGGCCCGTGGGGCTGGGGGCCTGCGTGTTTTTCTGCCTCTCTTTCCCCTTGCTCTCTGTCCCCCTGTCCCGTTCTCCCCTCCTCCTTTTCCTTTGCTCTGGCGCCTGCTCTCCTGTTGGGTTGGGCGTTGGGGGGCTCCTGTCGGCCCGGGGTACTGGTGGGGAGGGCTGTGGCTTTCCAACGCTGCGTCGTGTGGGTTAGCTCGGGGGTGGGCCCGTCGGGGGGCATGGGGTGGTGGGGTTTGTGGCTCCTGGCCGGGGGGGGCTGGGGTGGAGGTGGCTCTGGGGGTGGCTACTGCTCGGGGGCGGCGCCTACATGCTGGGTCGCTGGGTGCTGCTTTGGGTCGCTCCGCCTGCCTGTCTGGGCGCTTCGGCTTTGTTCCCTTGAGCGCACCGTCGCCATGGATGTCGCGCGTCTGCACATACAAAGACACAGGCTTCATCAGCTGACTGTAGATAAGTCCATCAGATATAAATCTATATCTTTCCTAAAGGATGTCATCGGTAAATGAAAGGGTTGCATCGATGTCTAAATATTCTCTCTCCTGTCAGCTGTCCGATCAGATCCACACAGTGACGTGTTTCCACATCACCTTTTATTGGACAGCTCGCTTTCTAAGAAAACTGATTGGTCAGGAGGCGGGGCTTTAGTACTCGCTAAAATTCCTAGCCAGAGCAAAACCTGCTCCCGACCAGGCTAGTCGTTCAGCCTAGCCTGGTGATTTAGCTCCGTAAGAGCTTCGTAGTCCAACACACACTGATCCTGGAAGTTAGCGCGATATGAGCTAATCTAAGACACAAAATAGTAGAAATAGGCACCAAACAATAACAAAAATACACACCATGACTTAAAAAAAACACACAAAATTAGAGAAAAACATACAAAATAACAAAAATACACAAAATGACTCCACAAAACACACAAAATGAAAGAAAAAGACAAAACACAAGAATAAACAAAAGACAACACGAACATAAAAGACCCAAAGAAATACATCTACAAAAAAAAACAGATAACTACAAAAATAAATCACAAAATCACACATAAAAAAATCAAAAATCAATAAAGTTACATCAAAGACATCCAGTGAGAGAAAAGTATACAAAATGACAAACAAATATGCAAAAGGACAAAGATTTACAAATTGACTCTAAAATAGACAAAAAGACAAAAAAAAAAAAACAAATACACAGAGTTAGTTGTTTCTTGTGTTAATGTTCTGATTGGTCATTATTTTATTGCTGACATGAATGTTGATCATGTGACCCTCAGACCAAAAACAATCACATGTTTAGTGATGAATGACAAAATCTCGTCTCGTCATCTATACCTGCTTATCCCGTACAGGGTCACAGGTGATGCTGGATTCACTTCTACAGTGATGATCTACAGCCTATGGTAGGGCTCGACAGAGACAAGTGGGAACGTACCGATACAGTATGTAGAATTGTGAGACTTGTATAGCACAAACAACGCTCCGCCCTCCCCTCCTAGTTTCGAATCCTATCATCCTTATCCTTGTGAATACGCACAACTGTGGAGCTCTTAGCAACTTTTTTTTCAATAGAAACTAGTGACAAATGTATGGACTGTAGTTTTCTAATGTTTTAGAGACATTGGATCCCAGACATCGTGATCCCAGTTGCAGACATATAGACAGATAGGGCCCCGCCCTATAATTTCCACATAAACGGAATCACGGACGGGATGACGGAATCAACCAATTAAAAAAAAATCCCCTGTGGAACGCGGAAATTGACAGAATGTGGATGAAATGCCGTCACCGTGAGGCAAAGAACAATTTTTTTAAATCAGTAAATGTTTCCAGGGAGAGCTCATTAGATGCACCGCCCTGCCCCCTCCTGATGTGTCCGGTTCAAACAGCGTCTAAACCACTCGAAACATCGTCCAAACTGCCAAAAAACTACGGAACTCATCACTGACTCTAAAATACATAGCTGATTAGTTCCCTGTTAACTTTTGTGTCTATGAAACTTCCTCTTCAAGCGCTGCAACAGAGGGGCTGAGCAGCTTCACTTGCTCAGAGTGTTTAACATCATCTCATCAGAGCTGCAGAAGAACTGTGGAGAAAAGAGTTGTTGTGTTGTTGTAGACAAGACCACCAGGGAATTCGTAGGCTAATGATATCTTCTAATAGTGTCAAATATTCTGGCCCCTAGTGGTGAAATAACTGTTGTTGTTTAATCACTACGGTCTGAAATGTTGTCTTCTGAATTAAACATTAGCATTGTAACTTATTTTATGACTACGTATTATCTTTTGATAATGATGAATGCAATTTAAGCAAGTATTTCTGAATAGTTTTGATAATATGTGCACACATCAGATAGTAAATTGGACCTGTTTTTCATACAGGCCAGGTTGATAGTGAGCTCGAAGCCTAGTCTGAGTGCTAAGCCTGAAGATTGTGCCTCTGACTGAACCAACAGAACCTCCACTGCTCTGGTCGTGCTGGTAGGACATTCTTTTGTGCAGCCCCCCATTCTTTTGTTTATACACTGGGTTTTCTATCAGATATTCATAAATGTCTGGCCATTGAACATCGGGCCAGGAGCGCACATCGGAATGCTGCATGGGTCCCACAATCTTTCATGTAAAGTCAGTATCCTTAAATAGGCGGCCACATCCTCAGGTGACAAGCTTTCTACATACTTCAAACTATTTTCAAGTGACACATATGTAAACAACATGGTTTCTGCACCGAGTATGCACGCATGTCAGTCATGTCTCATGTTTGTCCACATTGAAATGGGTCTATAGGTTGTCCTGCTCATTCTCCAATTAAAACTTATTAAAAACCAGTTGAGGAGCACAGTGGGACAGTAGAGACTGAGTGGACTTACCATGATGTTCATATAGAATGAGAGAGCAAAGAAAATGGACATACAGAGCATCGTGGACGAGTTCGCGGAGCACAAGGCTTGTTGTATGTCCTTCATATAGTGGTGAGTAGGCCTATAGTACTTCATATTGAAATAGTGTTCGTGAACATGTGGGCCTCTGTGCCAGTTTTACTCAACTTTATAGCTACTGATACAGAGTTGAAATGGTTAAAGTGGGTGTCAAAATGACACGGTCGCTATCCGTGGTGCTGAACTGCTTTGAATTTGTGTTGTTTCAATATTGGTGACCATCCTAATGTTTTTGTTGTTCTCTTGTTTTGTTATACTTCATGTCTGTCTGATGGACTTCAAAATGACATAGTTGCTCTCTGTGGTGCTGAAGCTTGTAAGCCTTGAAGCTTGTGGGCATGTGTATGTTGTAAAATGATGTTATCATGAGCTTTATTATTTGGGTGTAAAAGGCCCAGTCATTTGCCCCACCCCCAGCCCAGCTCTGATTTGTTCAACTAGTGTGTTATTGTTTAATGTTGGTTGTTTTCACCATTATAATACTAGATATGGTATCACTAAAATCTAAACCAGTGTCAGTGTCTCATTCTCCACTCCAAGAGTCAAAACTAGTCTTCTGAGTCTAAACCAAATCAGAACTCCATCATTATCTGTTAGTACCTAAACTGTATTTTAAATAGGATAGCGTACATGCTACATTTGGTATCGGAGAGGACAAACGGAATGGCGCAAAACAAATAATAGAAGCTGAAATTAAGTTGTAAAACTAGTAAGGAAAAAACAAACATGTTGAGATATTTATCGGGTGTTAAAAAACCTGAACTGCAAAAACTGAAGGCTGCCGTCGACAGAGGAAAATGAAGATGAAAGAGGATCTGAAAAGAAGAACAAACTGAGGAGTTTTAATACTAAATGGATGTCAGGTCGTGAGTGGCTGGTATTCCACCATTGTTCACCTTTAAAATGTGCACTGTACAGTTTGTGGGAAGTGGGATTTGTTTACATTTGAAGAGCATGCATGTTAGTAAAACTTTATCTCTACAGTACATGTAATTCTTAGTACTCATTACTTCTATTTTTTCTGACTTCAAACTAGATGTCGACCGATATATAGTCTTTTTCAAGATCGGCCATAAAAAAAAAAAAAAAATTTTGACCATCCCTTCCTAAGGAAGGGTAAGAAACACATACAAGAGAGGGCAGTGTTACACCTAAGTTAGGGGGAAGGGAACAGGGAGGAGAGACTCCAGGTAGGAAATGGAAAGGGTGGCAAAGAGTTGATTATTTTAAAGTGAGAGTGAGATGTGATGTAGTGCATATGGTGACAAGTGTGAAGCTTAGGTATAATGGTGGTGGCTGTGAAAAGAAGGAAGGAGTGAGTGGCTATACATAAAACAGGTATTTAGTTGAAACTGACTACTTGCACATTGTATATTGTTGTCGTGCTGTACTGCTACTTACCTGTCCTGTACTTTTTGTTTTACTTGGTTGTGTACGGGTATATTTAAAGTTCAATAAATGTTAAGAGTTCTATTGGTGTGTTAAATTTAATTTCTAATATATACATTTATATCATATGAGTGTTTCAATTGTCTTTCTTAATCAATGTGCTTTTTAAAAAAAAAAAAAGTATATCAGCCTCAAATATCTAGGCTTCCAAAATCGGCTTTAGATATCAGCCATCTGCTGAATTTCTTTTTTTTTTTTTTTTTTTTTAAATCGGTATCGGCCTTTGAAAGTCCCATATCGGTCGATCTCTACGGTGTTCCAGGGATGCAATTTTTATCTGAAATAAGTTTTATTAATTTATGAGAATATACTTTATAAAAAAGTTCACTTCTCTGACACACCCAAAGTTCCATATTGCACCTTTTAGGCATTGTTACAACAATGATTTTAAATTAAATGTTAATATATTTCTACCATTTTAATGTATTTCAGCATTCAACTAAAATAAAAAATAATTCAAAGAAACATGAACGCCCAAATCAATTCTGTGGTACTCATCATGTAGTTTATTTTTGCTGGAAAAAAAATATGCCTGGTGGAAAAAACTGGTTGGCTGATAACTTAAAGAATCTACTATCCATACTGACTGGTGATCTAAAAAGTTAATTTAAAGCCCTGAATATGTTCAAAGGATGGATGGATTTTTGACCAAATGAAGCAAAAAAAAACAAAAAAACAACTCACATACTGAATGAGATGGGAGACGACAACAACGTATAAGAGAACAGCAGCCTCTGAGAGAGATTTGGGAGCTAACATTCCTGCACAGACTGACCTTGATGAATATTTCAGGTGTGTGAAAGTAGGCCAGCTGTGTGAGCAGACTTAGGCTATGGAAAAACTACCACGGGCTCACATATTAAACTGCATTATATTTGTAGTGTGCTAATTCAATGCCACACACACACACACACACACACACACACACACACACACACACACACACACACACACACACACACACACAGTGTAGTGATGGCAACTGAGGGGTGTGTAAATGTGTAAGTGGTCCTGATGCTGAGGATGCTCCAGTCTGTCACAATGACACAGCACTCTGTGTGTGTGTGTGTGTGATACGTCTCTCTCTCTCTGAGTGTGTGTGAAGGCCGGGGCTACTCACGGTGCAGGGGGGGTACAGAGTACTGGTGCTGGTGTTGCTGGTCCGGACTGTCCCTGTGGATCTCCTCCTGGACTCCTTCGCTCACATAGTTGGAGGGGAAAATGCCGACCCGGTCTGCTATCATCCCGGTCCACCAGCCCTCATCCCCGGACACCAGAGAGTCCTTGGACAGAACCTCCACCAGCTCACCCCTCCGGAGGCTGAGCTCATCCTCCGCCGTTGCCTCATAATCGAACACGGCGGTCCAGAACCCACGCTGTGCGGCTCCTGCTCCGCGGTCCGTCTCCGGTGCGGGCCAGCGGAAAACATCTGCATCTCCCGGGGGACACACGCACGCCTTCGGACTCGGAGTGCATTCCGAAGCAGGTTTGAAGACATCCATGGACGCGGATCCATAGAGGCGACCTGGACTCCCGCACGGTTCATGTATTTGACGGAGGGAGCTGAGGAGCGGCTAAGCCCGGTGCTGGAGCCACTCACACGGCCTCCGAGCTGCCTCCGGCCCTGCTAACATCACAGCCTTAGCTCAGCTCTGATGCTAATCATTGCTGCCATCGCTCACGCGCACTGCTGTCAACTCAGAGCCAATGAAGCACAGGTGCGAATGATAGTAGGCTCCTGATTGGCTCACGGGGCCCCCATCGACTATTGGCCCCGCCCATTTTCTAAACGTCAAACGGGCTGGTCTTCTTTACTAATCCGCGTGAAGAACCCCAGTTTACAACTAAACCAAAAACATCATAGAAATATTGCCCTAAAATTTTATTTTTCATCTTTAAAAACAAAAAAAATGTAATCTTTGGTTTTATAATATTAATGTCAAAATTTCATATTCATAAATCAAAAATCTCAAAATACCTTCACAATTTTCATCTTTTCTTGATTGAATTTAGTTATATGAATATTTTAAATTTTTTGAAAAATAAAAAAGGTGAAAGAACTATGCTTCTGTATGAAAAAGTGTTTATTGTACCTGTAAGTGACATACTGTGGTGCCTGTATTTGTTTTATGATGATTTGTGAACTTGCAAAAAAATAAAAATAAAAATCTGTGTGAACCCCAAAAGAGGAAAATATCTCAACGAGGAAAGGCCTTCATAGGGAAAACTTTTGACAAACATTGACTGGGTGAAGGTTTGGACATTGCCTTACAAATTTTATGTTAACGGCATAAAAATAACATTATATAAAAATGTTTTTTCTTCTTCAGTAAATGCACAAAATACTCCAAACACACAAACAATAACAGAATATTACACACACACAAAGAAAACAAAAATAAACAAAATGAGACAAAAATACACAAAAACAAACTTTTTGTTGTTTCCTGTGTTAATGGCATGCTCAGATTGGTCTTTATTCTAATGCCGACATGAATCTTGATCATGTAACCCTTGTAGGGATGTAACGATTCACTCAACTCCCGATACGATTCGATTCACGATACTGGGTTCATGATACGATTCTCTCACGATTTATTTTACAAAATGAGACTGTAGACAAATTTTTTTTTTTGGGAAAAAAATTAGAAAATGCTGTACTATTTTCCGTTTATTTTTCATTGTCAAAAGAATTCCTTGATAAACTATTCAAAACAATGCAATTTAACTAAAAATAAATCTTTAATGAAATAAATAAAGGAATAATACAAATGAAAATGAAGCCTTTTAATTTAAATTCTGGTTCTATAATAAACAATGCAAAACTGTATAATAGTTCTTTTTCTTTTAAAAGTGCAACTGAAAATGTATTGTGTGCCTTAACAATTGGACTTTTAAAAAAAAAAAAACCGATTGCACTGATTTACGTCATATTTGTTTGGACCAGCAGAGGGCGGTGGTAACACAGTGGTCGGTTGGCATGCAGATATCTTGCAGTGAAGAAGAGAAGCTATGCTAGCAGACAGAGCTAATAGAAAAGCGTGACTTTTACAGATATTCAAGTAATATTACAGATATTCTTTCGGTGCTAAAGGGGTAATGAATCATTTATTAACATATTTAAGAGTAGAAGGCAGCCAGAAAGAAAGTATTAGCAGACTCCGCCCGCCGCCTACACTTGCTGGTTAAAAAAAGTACTGCGATTCAATTTTCAGAAAATTTTTTTTTTTTTTTTTTTTTTTTTTTTTTTTTTTTTTGCTTTTAAAAATTTAGATTTAATGCAATTAAAAAAGGAGTCCAACGCTCCTCAAAGCACGTTATTTTTTTTGTTTTCTGAGAGCAGACATCTTTCCATGGAAATAAATTCTGTGAGGAGATTTTGCCATTGGTTTATGTTTAAGGATTTTTTGTCTTTCCAATTTAGTAATATTGTTTTTTTTGCAATGGCTAGTGCCGCAAGGATTGATTGTGATTGGTTTGCTGGAGGTTGAAGCATTGTCAGGTCTCCAATCAAACAAAGATTTGGAGATAAAGGAATTCTGTAGTCCAAAATGGAGGACAGTTTTTCAGTGATTAGAATCCAAAAGTGTTGAACTGGGGAGCAAAGCCATAAGGCATGTAAATAGGAATCCGCTGTATTCTGGGTGCACTGAGAGCAGATGTCTGTTGCTGAGAAGCCCATTTTATGCATTTTCTGTTGGGTAATGTGGGATCTGTGGAGGACCTTGTATTGAATTAGCTGAAGGTTTGTGTTTTTTGTCATCTTAAAAGTATTACAACAAATTTCTGCCCAGAAATCAGTGCTCGGGGTGATTGAGAGTTCGGCCTCCCACTTCGCGATTGGTAAGTAATTACAGTTAGTGTTCGAAAGCGCTCTGTATATTTTTGAGAGTTTTTTTGATTTTGTTGAGATTTTTTTCATATATATAGCCAGTTCTGGAGGTTGTAACGTAGTTAAGTCTAGTGGAGTGGTTTTCTTTATTGTCTCTGTTACTTGTAAGTACTGTAGAAAGTTACTTTTATTTATATCGAATGCTTGGGTTAGATTATTATATGACCTGATCTTGTCATTTTCAAAAAGGTCTTGGAGATGAGTGATTCCACTCTCTTCCCATGTCTTCAGATAGAGTGGTGTTTTTTTATTTTTAAAGTCGGGGTTGTGCCAGATTGGAGAGAGTATACTAGTTTTTAATTGGCTATTTGTGATGTCCAGGGCTTTCCACCATGCAGTCAGTGTGGAGGCATTAGTGGGTTTTTAAAGCAGTTTGTGATGTTTGAGGGTCGCAGTGATAAAAGGGAGATCAGAGAGTTTAATGTGTTTGCAGTCTAACTGTTCTATTTCTAGCCAGGTGTTGTAGTATTCTTTTGGATTTAGCCATTCTGTTAAATATAGTATTTGGTTTGCTAAGTAATAATGCATGAAATTAGGGGCTTCTAAACCACCCTCGTCTTTGTTTTTTTGAAGGGTAGAAAGGCTTATTTTAGGTTTTTTATTCTAGTATAGAATTTTGTAGTTGTAGAATCTAATCTTTGAAACCATTGTTTTGGTGGTTTCAGTGGTATCATTGAGAACAAGTAGTTTATTTTGGTAAGATTTTCATTTTAACTGAGGCTATCCTGCCAAGTAGTGAGATGGGGAGATTGTTCCATCTCCGCAGATCTTCTGTGACTTTGTCCAACATCGGATCATGATTTAGTTTAATTAATTCATTTAAGTTTGGTGATATATTTAAGCCTAGATATTTAATTGTATTTGTGGTGGAGGGGTGTTGTGGATTTTGGTGTTCAGGATTCCAAGAGTTTTTTGTCAAAGGGAGGATTGATGATTTTGTCCAGTTAATGGAATAGTCTGATAATTTAGAGAAGCTGTTTATTAGATTAAATACTTCCTCTAAAGAGGATTGCGGTTCTTCCAAATAGAGTAAAATGTCATCCGCGTAGAGATTAATTTTGTGTTCTGTTTTGTGAACACAGAACACAATTTTCAGAAAATTGATATCAACCGTGAGACCTATGAATCGATTTTTAACTGCCTTACGATTAATCGTTACATCCCTACTACATATACAATATAAAACTAGACTCAAAGCAACTTATTTTTAAAAGCCTCAAGACATTCATTTTTTGAAATAGTCTCTGTACCAGTTGTATACAAGTTGTGACAGCAGATGATGTGGTAAATGGGACCCGAGGCAATGGATGCAATCATATTTCAGTAGGGATTTGGTGTCTCATATTGTTTGTTGGGACGTGGGGACCTCTGCTGGTCATTTTGGATTATGTTTTTCAAACACGACAGGCCTGCTAAGCGATTTCATGTGCCTTACTGCCTTACGATTATGTTTATTATAGAACCAGAATTTAAATTAATAGGCTTCATTTTCATTTGTATTATTCCTTTATTTATTTCATTCAAGATTTATTTTTAGTTAAATTGCATTGTTTTGAATAGTTTATCAAGGAATTCTTTTGAAAATGAAAAATGAAAGGAAAATAGTACAGCATTTTCTAATTTTTTTCCCAAAAAAAAAAATTTGTCTACAGTCTCATTTTGTAAAATAAATCGTGAGAGAATCGTATCGTGAACCCAGTATCGTGAATCGAATCGTATCGGGAGTTGAGTGAATCGTTACATCACTAATATGTAGTTCATGTTTTTCTTTTTAGCATATTATTAAATCCACATTTTTTGTTTTTTATTTTGCAAACTGTTAAAAAAAAAAAACCGGAGTTGTTATTTAATTATTCATAAATTGATGCAGTGGATAGTTATCTGTTTGTAGGACAGCAAATTATAACTTTTGCATTGTTTTTTTACATTGTCTCAATTCTTCAAAAATAACTCCCAGCAGCCAGTGTGGCTTTGAAGTAATTATTATTTTTACTGTTTCGCTGCCAAATAATGTTAAATCAATACTATATTTTGTGTTTATTTAGAGACAGTAGTTACTTTTCAAATCATACACAGAGGTAGATGCAAACCAAGCTTTTCTCCAATTATAGCCCATAAAAATGTAAAAGTTCAGTCAACCCATTACACTGTATGTTTTATTCAATAAACATATTTAGCAGCTTTGTTAAGCAGGTACATGTCTACGGCTGCCTCTGATTTTCATTCAGCTTGCTGGCCACAGTCAACTGGTATGTACAGTATGTATGCTTAATGACATCATGATAGTTTATTTATTTTGTGTTCAGTGACCTAGTCTTACACAGCAACCTGATGAAACCAAGACCAAGTAAATAAAAAATAATACTGTAATAATGATACACATCCAAACCCCTAATTCATGTATAAACAAAAATACTTTTGTATGAGGAAATAAGTCTTGTAGTATAGAAACATTCAACACAAAAACAATTCCTTCCGTATATCCTGCACTTTATAAACCTCAACTCAGCTGACAGATAAAGGCTCGTTGGAGTGAGCAGGCAAGGGCTGCTGGCTTCTACACGTCACAGCAAATCACTCACTCACACACACACACACACACGCACACGCACACGCACACGCACACACACACACACACACACACACACACACACACACACACACACACACACACACACACACAGAGAGAGAGAGAGAAAGCGATTCCTTGCTTTTATAGATATTTCATAGAAATATTGTTAGGACTGATTATATGAACATAGCCATTTTTGGATCAACATCAGTATTATAATTGTGATAAACATAAAGCCACTGAGGGACTGTATAGACTCTAGCCTATTAATTGACGTGCTTGCTGGTTTTCTCCTGAGAGTAAGATTGTGAAATAAGACAGTCCAATATCTTCTTTGTTTACAGAATATTTATTTCTCATTCAATGATTGTCTTCATTAATGCCATATGTACAGTATTCAATGAATAGTCCACATATTTCCATTATAAATCTCTATTACTTCATAACGTGGCGTACAGCAGTCAAAAAGGTGTAGGACCTATGTGCTCTCCGTAGCATCACACCAAACATCCCGTGAAAGTGTCTACCAATAATGTGTATCACCTTAACTGAAAGGTGACATTTGCTGGTACAAATTGTGTCTTACACTTAATTCTCCTAACCACGCCTCCTACAATGATGCTAAACAAAAGCAGGTCAACTGTAGCAACAACCCACGGGAACCAAGGTCGCCCAAGATCTCCTAGGAAGAGAAATGGTTTGTGACTGTAATTGTACTTGAAGATAGTTTGTGACATTTCGTAATGTGACAAATGTGTTGTGGTGTATGAATTTTGTTGGTATTGAGTTACCAGATCAGGACAGCCAAGATACTTTTTCTATCTGTGTACTCTGATATTAAGTTAAGTAATTTCTATTCCATTCATGAAGTCCAGGAAATGTTGAGTATACAAACAATACTTGTCCCCGTCTTGTGCAGTTGTTACATGTATTCACATTATATAAACACTTAACACAGGGAGGAACACAAACAGTAACCATAGTAGCCAATACAACAGTCAATGTGGGAGTTAAAGTTAAGTTCTAAAATGCACGAGGGGACAACTCTCTTTCTGAAACGTACTCCCTTCCAAATCAGAGTCATGTATTTCCAAACCCACTTTCTGTCTCGTTTAATTTAATACAGACAAAGGATAAAGAAAATGTTAGTGGCCAAGTGCAGGTTGTTTATTTTTCAGTGTTTTTCCAACCAAAAGCATTAGAATCAGCAGAATTTGGAGTATATGAGTTAAGAGGAAATAGTTATATATGTTGTGAAGAGTGTTTGTTCAACAAACTACTAAAAGAAATGAACACAGTCTTTTAAAATGAATTTTTGGACATGCACATTCATATGCTTTAAACCAATAATCAATGTATCACTGACTTTAAATGGGAAATTAAATTACTGTAACAACTCAGTGAAAGACCAAGGTCAAAGTTTACAGATGGGAAATTGACTGTATGAGTCAAGTCTGCATTAACACACAACACAGAAGAGGCTAAAAGGACACTGCAACAGTGTGGCTTTAAATTATAGACAGGATTATTCTAACATTGTTTTCCCAAGGAACCTGGAAGTAATGCTCCATGTCATCATGTGCATATTGTGTGAGGGGACAACAAGAACACCCTAGTGGTAGGAGCAATTCTCAATTCTGACATATTGTACATTTTAAATATATTGACTAACACTTGATTTAAACAATAACAAGGATGACATTAGACGAATATTTATACAATTTAGAAAGGGCGAACCATGACATCTTTTGAAATCCCACTTCATCTGCTTGACTATTTGTCTCAATTGGTGACAGTAACATTGAAATTTGCTTTGATTGTGGCTTATGCCTTGAATGAGAGACAAGTACCATTTACAGTAGGGATGTAATGATTTACTCAACTCCCGATACGATTCGATTCACGATACTGGGTTCAGTACGATTCTCTCACGATTTATTTTTACAAAATGGGACTGTAGAAAATACTGTATTATTTTCCTTATATTTTTCATTGTCAAAAGAATTCCTTGATAAACTATTCAAAACAATGCAATTTAACTAAAAATAAATCTTGAATGAAATAAATAAAGGAATAATACAAATGAAAATGAAGCCTATTAATTTAAATTCTGGTTCGATAATAAAATATGCAAAACTGCATAATAGTTATTTTTCTTTTAAAAGTGCAACTGAAAATGTATTTTGTGCCTTAACAATTGGACTTTTAAAAAAAAAAAAAAACCATGATTGCACTGATTTACGTCATATTTGTTTGGACCAGCAGAGGGCGCTGGTAACACAGTGGTCGGTTGGCATGCAGATATTTTGCAGTGAAGAAGAGAAGCTATGCTAGCAGACAGAGCTAATAAAAAAACATGACTTACAGATATTCAAGTAATATTACAGATATTCTTTCGGTGCTAAAGGGGTAATTAATAATTTATGTTGGGTGTTCTGCCTCGTTGCTCATTCTTTCAGTGAACCACACGTTTCTCGTTTGAGTAGTCTTTATTCTCAACTTAGTTCTGGCATCCTCATCAGAACATAACGGAAGTAAACTAAAACATCTTCCCGCTCAAACGGAACCGGAAATACTCACAAAACAAAGGAAGTAAAAACACACTCAGCAGGATCTAGAACCACGTTCCGTGCCTATCAAAATAAAGTGCTAAAAGAAACATATAACATCACACAGACAAGGTTGATTGAGAACATACTCCAACACTCCCCCTTGTTCTCATCATCCTTGCTTCACAGTATTTAGTGTCCAAAGAACCATTTTTTGAATTTAACAAACTTAGCTTTGGGTGCAGGTTTGTTAAGGATGTCGGCAACCATGTTTTCAGATGGACAGTACATCACATTGATTTTCCCTTCTTTCAACGCATCACGTATGAAATGGTACTTTACATCAATATGTTTAGATCTCTGTCTGTTCACAGGATTTTTACACAATGCGATTGCCCCTTGATTATCACCATGGATTTTTGTACAGCTGTACTTTTTGTTGTCAATGCCATTTAACAGTTGGGTTAGATACATGCTTTCTTGAGTAGTGGCTGTCAAAGCAATGTACTCAGCCTCACATGTGGAAAGAGCTACAGTTGGCTGTTTCCTGGATTTCCAAGAAATAGCTGGACCTTGTGATGTTAAGCTAAAACAATAGCCTGTGGTGCTGCGTCTGTCCTCAACTGAGGATGCCCAGTCCGAGTCACTGTATGCAATGAGGTTCAAGTCTTCGTTGTTTTTCTTGAATGTTAGCTCATAGTCACATGTACCTTTGAGGTATCTTAAAACATGTTTAGCATTCACCAGGTCTTCTGTCGCAGGTTTAGCTAATGTTTGGGATAGTTTACTCACTACCCAACTGATGTCTGGTCTGGTGCAGGTCATTGCATAAATCAGACTACCTACTATCTCACGATAGTGTGTAGGATTTACAGTGTTTGTTTTGTCATCCCCATTATTTTCATTTAAATTAGCACTTTGCTCACATGGGGTGGATCTCGGTTTGGAATCTGACATTCTGTATTTTTCCAACACTTTCAGGACGTATTTCTTTTGGCTCATTTTAATTTCATCTTCTTCTTGCTTAAAATGTATACCTAAAAAATAATTTATTTTGCCCAAATCTTTCATGTTAAATTTGGATCTCATCGTTTCTTTGAAATTGTTCAAAAAATCAATGCTGCTAGCAGCAATGATCAAATCATCCACCCAAATGAGAACAATAACACTGGCATTTTCTGATTGTTTTCTGTAAACACAATGATCAGCAGGATTCCTTTCAAAATCGTTTTGTTCGAGATGGTCATTTAAAAGTTTGTACCAGTTTCTTCCTGATTGTTTTAACCCATACAGGGATTTCTTTAATTTGTACACATACTTTTCTCCTGTTCCCGTGTGTTCTTCATAGCCCTCTGGCTGTTCTATGTAAATTTCTTCATCAATTGGAGCGTGCAAGAAAGCTGTTTTGACATCCATCTGATGTACTTTAAGGTTGTTTTGAACTGCTAACTGCATTAACACTCTCACAGATGTGATGTTTGCTGTTGGTGCAAAGGTTTCGTGGTAATCTATACCTTCTGTTTGGCTGTAGCCCTTTGCTACATATCTAGCTTTGAAGATCTTTTCTTTCTCTTCATTTTCTTTGATGGTATAAACCCACTTTCCTCCCACTGTGTTTCTACCTTTTGGTAAAATGCTCAGTTCAAATGTATCATTTTCTTTAAGTGAGTTTATCTCTTCTGTCATTGCTTGTTTCCATCTTTCTGATTGTGTTGATTTTTGAGCCTCACTGAATGTTTGAGGGATACCGCACACAGCCCTGTAACAAAAATCAACAGTTATTTGTGTTACATCTTTGATTTTGGAATCTGGTACGTAATCCTCAAAGTATTTTGGTGGTCTTTTCTCTCTTTTCGGATACCGGTCATTTTGTTTTGTTTTGTTTTCCTCATCTTCATTTTTATTTCCTATCATGTTATCAGAAAAATTCTCATTTTGTGTTTCATCTAGAGTGTTTTCCTCATCTTCACCTGCATTGATGTTTTCAGTGATGCCTTGGATTAACAGAGTCTCAACGTGTCTTTTGTCTGTCTGTTTTTCCTGGGTTTCTACTTCCCACTCATTTGTCTGTGTTTGTTGATTAACGGCATTTTCTTTAATGAACTTCACTAGTCTGTGTCTGGACACTTTTCTTGTCTGTGGGTGATACACTAAGTAGGCTGGGCTGTTTTTGCTGTATCCTACAAACATTCCTTTTTCCCCTTTTGAGTCTAATTTCTTGTGATTGTCATTGTAAGTGTAACAGTTTGATCCAAAAATCCACATTTTAGACAGATTAGGTTTTCTTCCAGTCATCATGTAATATGGGGTACTTTTAGTTCGGTTATTGTAGCACCTGTTGCGAATGTGGGCAGCGCACTGTACTGCATAAGGCCATAGTTCTTTTGGCAAACCCTTTTCTAACAACATGCACCTTCCCATCTCAAATAGCGTCCTCCACTGTCTTTCTGCTGTTCCATTTTGATGTGGGGAGTATGGTGATGAGGTCTCGTGTCTGATACCCTTTTCTCTGAGCAGTGTTTGAAATGAATCACTTGTGTATTCAGTACCGTTGTCCGATCTAATGCACTTAACATTGCCATAAGGTGCACAGTCAGCTAGAAATTTCTGTGTTGCTTTAGTTGTATCACTCTTGTTTTTCAGAAAATAGACAGTCGCTAATCCAGAGAAATCATCAGTAAAACAAATTGCATATCTGTGTCCCTCTAAGCCTGCAGGATCAATGGGGCCTGATAAGTCCGTATGGACTAACTGTAGTGGTGCTCCAGCTTTAACATCTAATTCTTTGTTTCTGCTGTTAATGAATTTTCCTTCTGTGCATATGTCACACTCTATTTTACTGTTGTCAGTGACTTTCATGCCCTCAACGACATTTTGTAAGTTCAGAACATCATTTACATTACAGTGTCCTAATATTTGATGCCATGTTTTGACATCACAGGCTAGTTTAACTTTATCATCACAGATCACATCAGTAAAATGCCTCTCAATGCATTTTTCATTGTTATTTTTCAGATAATACAGTCTCTCATGTACCTCGATTGGGAACACAGTTCCATCCTTACACAGGAGTTCATTTTGTCCTTCCATGAAGGTCACACTGGCTCCATGGGCTGTAGCTGCTTGCACTGAAAAAATGCTCTGTGGATAGGATGGGATTAGCAAAGCATTTTTAAGAGTGACTCTAACATACTTCCCCTCAGAGTTCAGCAGCTTAATCAGTGCATCACCCCGCTTCAGTGCAACATTGTTCATCTTGCTTCCATCCGCCAACTCCATAAAGTGCTTATTTGGGTCGAAGGTCTTGTCAAATTGTGTGAACTGCTCCTCATCTGTAATGATGTGTGATGTGGCTCCACAGTCCACCATGATGCCATTAAGTTTGATGTTATCAGGTAGAAGATCCTGGCTGGCTTTGAATACCATTGTCTGATCCTCCTCGTAGTTGTCCTGCTTCTCTGAAGTCTGCTTGGCGTCGTCCTTCCGTTTGGCTCTTCTTCTGCATGTCTCATCACTGTGGGTTGTGCTTCTGTGGTAGTTACACCATTTTGGTGTACTCTTTTGACGGCAGTCTCTCGCCATATGCCCACGATTTCCACAATTGTAGCAGGTTACAGCTGTCATGTCTACTTTCATCACATTGTCTGACTTCAGTTTGTTTTCAAACTTTTCTGTCTCTTCGTAGCTTCTCAGTCTGCTTTTAAACTGGATAAATGTTAATTCTTCACTGCTCTGAGTTGTGTGAATAGCAAAAGGCTTGTATGACTCCGGAAGCCCCTTTAGGATCATTGCTATGATCAGTCCGTCACTTATCACCTCATTTGCATTTCTCAGAGACGTTGCTGCTTTTTCAGCACGTAAAATATAATCTGTCACTGTTTCCCCAGGGTCTTTTAACAGGGAGGTGAGCTCTGTGTAAAGAGCGATGATTCTCGGTTTACCGTGGCTGGCGTAATGGCCGCGTAGTATATGGAGCGCTTTCCGGCCGTTATCTGCAGCATCTCTCATCACCAACGACAGGCTTTTATCGTCGAGGAACTGTATTAGCTCTGCATAGCACTCCTCGTTTTTCTCTCGGTCTGGGTTATCAGCCGATAGGATGGTATCTTTTAATCCCAGCGTTCTCAAGTAAGCAAGGAATTTTACCTCCCATATTTCGTAGTGGTTTTCGTCTCCGTCGAAAACCAGTCTGTGCCATCGGCCTCCTGTGCTGTGCCTGGGCCCATAACCTGTTGGGTGTTCTGCCTCGTTGCTCATTCTTTCAGTGAACCACACGTTTCTCGTTTGAGTAGTCTTTATTCTCAACTTAGTTCTGGCATCCTCATCAGAACATAACGGAAGTAAACTAAAACATCTTCCCGCTCAAACGGAACCGGAAATACTCACAAAACAAAGGAAGTAAAAACACACTCAGCAGGATCTAGAACCACGTTCCGTGCCTATCAAAATAAAGTGCTAAAAGAAACATATAACATCACACAGACAAGGTTGATTGAGAACATACTCCAACTTTATTAACATATTTAAGAGTAGAAGGCGGCCAGAAAGAAAGTATTAGCAGACTCCGCCTACACTTGTGGATTAAAAAAAGTACTGCGATTCAATTTTCAGAAAATCGATATCAACCGTGATACCTATTAATCGTTTTTTAACTGCGTTGCGATTAATCGTTACATCCCTAATTTATAGTAGGAAACCTTTGCATGATGTGAATACACACAATGAGTAACTTGCTCAGGTGATGTCTATGTTCTTCTATGCTATAGTTGCAACTGTTGTCTAATAATTTACACATGTGGCTTATCCTCCTCTGTCATCATCTTTGAAATCTTGCGCGTGTTCGAAGTGCATGCTGGGAAAAACTGTATAGCTGGATGAGTACGCACAAGTATCCTCTGATGCATGCTCGGTAAAACTGGCGGAGCAAGTTCTCACCCGGGTATTTACAGCGGACTTACTGAGAAGTGGACTTTGAATTGGAAAAGGATTTGTGCCGTGCGTGATGACGTTTCATGAGTCCACGAGCACACAAGTCCACACAAGTCCACAGATTTGGAAATGGCTATTGTGATAGAGAAGACATGTTTTCACCGCTGTTGTGCACCACTCGTGAAATAAGTGGCCTACTTCTAATCAACAATAATGTCTGATAAAAAGTTGAAAATGGCACAAGTGTTGTCATCCCTTGGTATTTCATTAGTGAAAAGAAGAACAACCACGACGGCTCACGTCGATACAACATGTGGAATCGGCCAAATAAAGCAAGTATACCCAATTGTGGCCGACGGGTAGCAACAAAAGTGGACACAGCGCAAAAACAAGGGAGTTATGGAAAAAGCTGTTGTAAATTTTTAACTTTGATTTTCTCATCAATGTCCTGGCTCAGTTGTATAACAGACAAAAGTCTGTCAACATAAATGGTATGAGTTAGGGTGCTATCATACAGTGTGAGGTACCACATGGGTCCATTTTAGGATCATTATTGTGTTTTATCTACAATAGAAATCTGTCAAAGTCGTCAGTCATGTCAGACACAATGGGCCTAAGTCATTAACAGCGCATACACACAATCTGTTCTTAAACCATGCAAAAAACATTTAAAGCACAAATCTGAAATTAATCAATGTATTCTTGTTTGAATTTATTCTACTCTACAAACTAAAATAGAACCTCCTGAGACCATGCGTAAGCACAGATGATTGACCAGAATTCTCAGAAAATGTTAACACACCCAACACAGCATAACGTGGATGGCTGTTCATCATAGGAATGGGATCCACACAAGGTTCCTGCTGCTTAACAGAAGGTTTTCCTTGCCGCCATGATGAATTCATGTTGGGTGTGGGATACATATGTATGTGTATATACGTATATATGCATATGTGTGTATCCATAAAATGAAGAGTCCGTCCTTAAGACTGCTCTACTGTAAAGTGCCTTGAGATACCATTGGTTATGATTTGGCGCTATACAAATAAAGATTGATTGATTGATTGATTGATTAACATATATATTTGAATTAAATGCACAACATATTAAAAATACATTAAGTAAAAAATACGACATACAGTGTTAGGGTTGTTAAGTTGGACCCATAAACAAACACAACACCCAAAGTGTGGGTCGACGTGAATTTATTTAACAAAAAGTGTCCTCTTGGCTTGGCTTGATCCTGGGAGTGGCTCCAGAGCAGGCTCGGGCACGCAGCATAGACGGAACAATCCAACGATGAGTGGAGGTGAGTCTGAGGCTTTTGTATTGCAGTGATGAGTAATTGGAACCAGGTGTGCCTGCTCGGAGTCCACGCCCCACCAGGACCAAGCCTAAAAGAAAAACAAAGAGCCACAAGAGGGAGACAAAAAACAGGCACATATGGCCAAAAACATAACAATACAGTATATATATATATATATATTTATTTATTTTTATTTTTTTAAAGATAAACTAAAAACGTGAATTAACTAATGAATTGAGTAAATGTATTAAGTATAAAGTGTTTGCCTTTTCATCATTTAATCTTTGACCACTCATGCTAATACGACCATAAAATACATATGTCACGAAAACCAGCTGATTAATTGGAGCCTATTGAAGTGTATGAGGGGAACATATACATGATTGTGATTTACGTCTCAGGAAGTGTAAAGATCCAGCCTTACTGAAAGAAATTACAGCCGATGCCTTCAGAAGAGAGCACATCAGACCGTCACAACATGCAAAGAGTTTGAGGAATGACTGATCAGCTGATTCGGGATACAAATGCACGTACAGAATTGCTGCAATGTGGACACACCTCTTTTTTACCTTTTAGGGACATCTCTTGCGTGTTTCCACATCACCGCTCTCATCCTGATATGGGTTCATAAAAGTGCGTGTTTGAATAAACATGTAATGTAAGTAAACACTGCAAGCCATAAAAATGTAATCTTAGTCTGATCATATTTCAGTAGGGATTTGGTGTCTCATATTGTTTGTTGGGACGTGGGGACCTCTGCTGGTCATTTTGGATTATGTTTTTCAAACACGACAGGCCGGCTAAGCAATTTCATGTCGAAATTAAAAAAACACCAAAACTTGATCTTTATGTAGCTTTTGTAAGGCTTTTAATGATGTATCACTCCCTGTGATAGATCTTGTGCCTGCTTTCTATTTTCTCTCCCCGTATGCTTTTATTCTGACACCATCACTTCCATATGTCGGCTGAAAAAGAAGCCAGACCTCGTGTCACGTGACTCCGTTTTTCGTTTCAGAGTTCAGAACGGAAAAAGGAAACAGCTGATTTTCTATTTTCAGTTCTAAACGGGGAAAGGAGAATGGAAAAGGGAAACTGCTGTTTTTCAATGTTCAATTGTAAAAGGGAAAAGGAGAAAAGGACACGGGACAATCGAAAATCGGGCCAATTTTAGTTAGTTTTATGGTTTTTTGATTAAAACGGTAAAACGGTTTTCTTGTTTTTTGTTTGAAAAGGAGAGGAAGAAAAAACGTTCTTTTATTTTGGTTCACAAATGAATTAGAGATTATCCAATGATACCCAGACTTATCTCTCTATCCTGTTCTGTTGGATCTTCTGTCCACTAACCTGTTCTTGTTTATCATCTCACCTCCAAAATTAAGTAGTCAAAAATTCTCATTTCAGTGTAAACTGCTTTCTTAAATGTTCTAAGAATTATCATTTCGGTGCGTCCCTAATATTTATATATATTTACTTCCTTTGGCCTTTATACAGGTTTTCTCTGAGAGATCTACATAATGTAGCATGTATTTGTGTTTGATTCCAAATTAGATTGTTATTCCATTTTGAGCTGTCGGTCACCGTCAGGAATTACATTATTAGATTATTAATGTGATTTTATTTGTTCATCATCATCATCATCCTTTATTTCAGACTCAGGAGTCCATTTTAAAAATCATGGTAGTGTGAAATTAATTGATGCAAAAATAACTGTAAAATCGCAATTATTTCCCTAAAAAAAATCATACCAAGATCAAAATGAATGTATATATATATATATATTAGCAGATATTTTATTTTATTTTTTACAGGACCATCCTTGTGGATTTGCATAAGATGGTTCACATCAAGTATTGATACTTTCAATATTTTGGTCCAATGTAATCCTGTATCTTGTAGGACTTGCTGTATTCTGCGTTTGGTTATTGGTAACTGTACAAAACCTAAAATCAATATTTTCCCCAAAATGTTCCATAGGCGAGCGGTTGGATATCATTTTCTATGTGGGCACTTTTTGGTGTGGAATTACATTCTCTGGTCTCCAACCTTACTCAAGAGTAATCTGTATTCAGTGAAGGTGTTTCTGTATTCATCTGTATAGGGACTTCACAGAACATGATAACTCACAAATCAAGACTTTACATACGTTGATGCTGTTGTTGCTGCTGCTGTTGCAGTTGTTGCTGTTGTTGTAATCTATGGAGAGCACAGACACAATTTGAAGTTAAATTGATGCAAACCTCAATACTCTTAGACTGAGACATTAAAACACACGTGAGATTAAACTTGTTCTCAGAGTCTGTCCGCGTCTGCACATCACTTTAAGTTTTACCTCATTTTAGTTTTAGAGTACTGATTAATTATTATTAGTATTGATTAACTTTCATCAACAAACCTCAGTCTTCTTTCCAGGGGTGTCAAACTCTTTTTAGTTCAGGGGCCAAATAAGGACCAGTTTGGGTTTTATTGGGGCAGTATAATGTACGGAAGATACCGACAATATCCAAGCAATAGGTGACATATTATTCAGGTTTTTCTCTTTAGATTTAATTTTATTCAGGGAACCCTTGTGAAATAATTTGATGAAAAGATCTTTCAACATTTTGGAATTAAAATGACTGCCATCATGTGATATAAGCATGACAAGACTGTGAGTTTCTTTGAAATTGTGTATTTGGAAAGGCTGAGATACCTGCGTTCAGTGCGTGTGTCCGTGTCTGCATATCACTTCAGATCCAAATTATTATTGTTTTATAGTAACTGATTACCTGATTTCACAAGGAAAAACAATTTTAAAATAAAATTATCATGAAATGAAGTGATGTTTTGAGTAATGATACTTACTTATTCCACATTCCCATTAGCAGGAAGGTAGAGGCAGTGGTGGAGCTCTAGTCTGGGATTTTTTTTACTCTTTTTCCCCTAAAACAGATACATGAAACTTCTAGTCAGCTGATAAAACACTTCCACAGTCATGATGTCATCACTTCTAAGGTTGATGTGTAAACATTTCTGCAGAGTAGACTTACATAGTTCATTTTGTTGCTCCAGCCTGGGTTTTTCAAAGCATGAATATGAGCTTCTACCTTGGCTTCTGCTTGAAAAACCTCTCTTTAGGGTTCCGGTGACGTCACCCTACTGAATGGCTGCATAAGGCGATAGCTCTCCTGAGATTTGGATTATTCACCCCGTAATAGTATTCAATATTTCAATATATGTTGAGAAAAGGGCAGAGATTAACGGGGTGATCATGGGTAGAAGAGATACAAAACAGAGAACGGCTACGGAGGAATTAACTGAAGGAGAACAGGTGACGGAGACCACGCTGCCCACAGGGCCTAGCGGAGAAGCTAATGCTACAGTAGCAACGAGCCAGTAGCTAACTTGGCAATGGTGCTCGGAGAAATACGTGATTTTCGCAAAGAATTCCAAGACTTCAAGACGGACCTGACCAGAGTGAACAAGAAGATAGCAGAAGCGGAGACTCAAATCACAAAGTTGAAGACCGGGTCCAAAATATTGAAGGAGTGATGTCAAAAATGCTACGAATTATGAGTGAGCAAGAAAGCAAA
Source organism: Gouania willdenowi (assembly GCF_900634775.1). Taxonomy (NCBI): domain Eukaryota; kingdom Metazoa; phylum Chordata; class Actinopteri; order Blenniiformes; family Gobiesocidae; genus Gouania; species Gouania willdenowi. The sequence continues at coordinate 694,807 of NW_021145219.1, read as the reverse complement.
CTCCTGGACCAGGAAAGCAGGTCTCGTCGGGAAAATTTAAGACTATACAATGTACCCGAAGGAGCTGAAGGTTCATCGATGGTGATTTTTGTGGATGAACTACTGAAAAAGTGTTTGGAGATCCCCGAAACCACCAGCCTGGGCATTGAGAGAGCTCACCGGGCACTGGCTCCCAAACCACCGGGAAGCGGTGATGAACGGCCTCGGTCAATAATAATAAGATTCGCCCGCTTCGCGACAAAAGAGGAAGTTGTACGTAATGCTTGGGGCAAGAAGACCGTACTCCTGGAGGGAAGAAAAATATATTTTGACCAAGACTATCCCCCGGCTATCCTACAGAAGCGCAAAGAGTATGGGGAGGCTAAACAAGTTTTGAAAAGGCAAAATATCCGTTTCCAGACCCCATTTCCTGCTAAACTGAGGGTGTTCTACCGGGATGAAACCAAGCTTTATCAATCAGCGGAGGAAGCGACTGCCGACATGAGTACCCGGGGATTCTCAGTCACTAAGGAAACATCAAAGCAGAGCCTGACAGAACAGCTGTCACGTACCGCCTGGACGATGGTGGAGCAGAGACCGCAGCGCGACGAGAGCAGGTAAGAATCAGCCCGGGAGAAGCTGCAGGTCTTCAGGAGACGCACATCCTCCTCCACAGAGGAACAGTGAGAGCTCACAATGCTTATTATAAACAATGGGGTAAGCTAAAAGTTCTTCTCTTAACCCACACCAAATGAGGAAAAAAGTTCGGAAAGACAATCACATATCAGAATAAACACATTGGACTATTCCAGGGGCCCTCACCCCTTAGTGAGGAGAGGCTTCCCCCTGTCGGTAGTGGTTGGACATAACACCTTACAGGGTCTAATAGGTAAGACCTCAACCCTGGGACCACATTTGTATTCATGCATTCTTTTTTGTTCTTGTTCTATGTTTTTGTTCACAAAGGGAGTTGACCATTTATTTATCTTCATTAACATTTCATATTTTTGGAAATTAAGCACTGAGTAGAGGTGTAAGATTTGTTTTTTTTAATGTAAATGGGCTGACAAATCCAATAAAACGAAATAGAATTCTAACCAAAATGAAAAAAGACCAGGCACAAGTTGTATATATACAAGAAACCCACTTAAATAGTGATGAACATAAGAAACTAAGGCGGATGGGATTTACAAATATGTTTTCCTCCTCATATAAATCTGGCCGTAGACGAGGAGTGGCAATCTTTATCTCTAAAAACCTTAATTTTGAAAAGTCATTTAAAATGAAAGATAAGGAAGGGAGGTTTGTATTAGTGCGGGGGAGTATAGATGATAATTTAGTCACACTCATGAATGTTTATGCTCCTCCGGGGAGTGGTTTGGACTTCTTCAAAAAAATTATAAATATAATGGTAACACAAACGCAGGAATTTTTAATATGCGGTAGGGATCTAAATATCTGTCTACGGCCAGAATTAGATAGTTCCTGAATCAAATACTTTATACAAGAAAGTCACATCGCTATTCCAGGAAGTTGGCTTAATTGATATCTGGAGAGATCTATTTCCTACAAGGCGGGACAACTCCCATTATTCAGCCCCACATTCTCTCTATACCAGAATTGACTATTTCATAACTTTTGCTAAGGAAAAGGACAAAATTCAAACTTGTGAGATAGGGACAATAGACGTGAGTGACCATGCACCGTTATAGCTGTCAGTCGATTTAAATGTAGACCCCAAAGTGAAAACCTGGAAACTAAATTCATATATGCTTAAAGATAATGACTTCAAAAATCAAATCAAAAAAGAAATAAAGGAATTTCTCGACATTAACGATAATGGAGAAGTTTCACGGACAATTCTTTGGGACACATTGAAAGCTGTTATAAGAGGGAAAATTATAGCAATAACCTCTTATAAGAAAAAAACACGCAACAAAACAATGGACAACTTACAAAAACATTTAAAAGAATTGGAACTAAAACATAAACAGACCCATTTACCAGACATTTTAAAAGAATTAAAATTTGTTAGAAAAGAAATTAACTGCCTGAATACACAAGAGGTGAAAAAGAAACTCATGTTTTTGAAACAACAATATTATGAAAGTGGATCAAAATCAATGAAAATATTAGCATGGAAATTAAAAAAGAAAACTGCAGACAATACAGTGACAAAAATTAAAGATCCAAAAACCAACATGATGAAAACTAAACTGTGTGATATTCACAAAGTGTTTGAAGAATTCTATAAAACGCTCTACTTTAAAGTCCCTGGAGGAAGTGAAATTGAAATCGACAACTTATTGAACTCAATAAACCTACCTACTTTGAATAAAGAACAGAATGAACAGATGACTGCAGATGTAGTGGAAGTGGAACTTAAAAAAGCTATTAGCCGACTTAAGTCAAGTCACCAGGCTCAGATGGATGCACTGCGGAATGGTATAAGGAGTTTAAAGAAGAGCTGATACCATTATTACTCCTGACTTTTAATTGGGTATTGAAAAAGCAGTAGCTCCCCCAAGCTGGAAGGAGGCTATAATCACTGCTATACCTAAAGAAGGTAAAGACAAAACAGTGTGTGGCTCCTATACAGTAGGCCAATATCAGTCCTTAATGTTGATTATAGGTTATTCACTTCTATAATAGCCAGACGGATGGAAGAATTCTTGCCCGAGTTAATACACAATGACCAAACCGGTTTTATTAGGAACCGTCAGACTCAAGACAATGTGCGCAGAACCTTACATGTGATAGACCATATACAAAAGAGTAACACTGAAGCCTTGCTGATGAGTATCGACGCAGAGAAAGCATTCGATTCGGTTAATTGGGATTTCCTTTATAGAGTGCTTAAAAAAATTTGGTTTCCACAATACAATTATTGAGACAGTGAAGGCCTTATATACTAATCCCACTGCAAGAATTAAAGTTAACGGGTATCTCTCAAACAGTTTCATATTGCAAAGAGGCAATAAACAGGGCTGTGCCAGGTCTCCACTCCTGTTTGCACTGTATCTAGAACCACTAGCTCAGTTCATAAGACAGAACCAAAAAATTAAAGGCATAACTATTAAAGGAAACGAGCAAAAGCTGGCATGTTATGCCGATGACATCATACTTTTTTTAAAACAGCCTACAAATTCATTGCCTGAATTGATGCAACTGTGTGAATTATATGGTAAACTGTCAGGAGATAAAATTAACATGAACAAAACTCAAACCCTCTCATACAATTACCACCCACCCCCTGAAATAGTTACAAAGTACCCTGTGATGTGGCAGTCCAAATCTTTAAAATATCTGGGAATTAATATACCAAAGGAACTATCCAAATTGTTTGAAGCAAACTACACCTGTTTAAATAAGGCATTTTTAGATGACATAAGACGTTGGAATTTAATCCCTTTCTTTAGCCTACACTCACGAATAGAGTCCATTAAAATGAATACTATATTTGTTTCAGACATTGCCTATACAAATTGATCAAAACCAATTTAATGAGTGGGACAAAATGATATCCCGTTATATATGGGGTGGAAAGAGGCCAAGGATCAACTTCAAAACTATGCAATTGGCTAAAGAAAGAGGAGGATGGGGAGTACCATCCCTACGAAGGTATTACCGGGCGGCACAAATTAAGACCATTATCAACTGGTGCGATGTGTCTTACAGCGCACAATGGAAGACTATTGAGGAGAAAACCTTCCCCCTCCCAATTCAAGCTACCCTGGCAGACCCAAACAATAAAAAATATATAGACACAGCAGGCAATCCTTGGGTTAAATGCATTCTCTCTGTGTGGGAAAAGGTAGTGAGAGAGTATAAATTGGGTAAAGATATAGCAACCTTAAAATGGTATGCCTATGACTGGGACTTCAAGCCAAACAAATTGGATTCACGTTTTAAAATCTGGTGTTCCAAAGGAATAACAATAACAAATAAATTGATAGAAAATGGAAAATTAATGAGTTTTGAGATACTCAAACAGAAATTTAATTTAGAAAAACAGGATTTTTATAGATATTTACAAATACGGCATTACATAGACACAAACATCAAAATGACATCTGAGACGAATAAGGATTTGATAAAAATGTTTATAAATGCATATAACGGAAACACCAATAAGAAAATTATTTCAAGTTTGTATACATGTCTAACAAACATTAAACCCCACTCAACTACATACAGTATGTCAAGGCGTTTTGGGAGAAGGAAGGGGGAATAAATATATCAGAAGATGAATGGATTTTGATATGTAAATCTCAGTGGAAATGTACTGCTTCTACAAGATGGAGAGAGTTTGGGTGGAAAACCATAATCAGGTACTTTATCACTCCAGCTCAGAAGGCTCACTACGACGGAAATACCCCTGTTTGCTGGAGACAATGTGGAAATCAACTCGTAAACCATACACATATTTTTTGGGACTGCCCCTTCATCAAGCAATACTGGACAGACATTTATGGAACACTGCAGGACATTTTTAACTGTACATTTGCCTTTGAAATGAAAACTCTGTTTTTTGGATGTGTACCACAGAACTGGAGAAAAAAAGATAAGTGTTTGCTTGGTGCCTTGCTGGTTGCAAGCAAAAAAACTATAACTAAGAAATGCTCATCCTTGGACATACCAACTTTAACATTATGGTGGGAAACCACATTGGAAATCTATAGGATGGAAGAGTTGACTGCTTTTGTTAATGATAAATATGGTTGGTTTGACTCCTGTTGGGATAAGTGGGTGACATACCCCAATGCAAAAAATCCCAATTACATACTGAAAATGTAGATTGTGGTTAGTCCTTCTTTTCTCTCTCTCTTCTTTATTGTTTATCTATACATCTTTGACATCTTTAATTGAGAAACTTGTTATCTGTTGGTCACTCCCTGTTCCACAATGTTCTGTACGCTTTATTGTGTCAAAATATAAAAACTCCTAAATAAAGAATTAAAAAAAAAAATGAAAAACCTCTCTTTTCTCTGCTGCCAAAGACTTCCACTGTGGATGAACAATAACAAAGTGTCACACACACACATCCACACAAACACATTGAAGACAAAAATGTGAAGATCACAGGTCATTCACTGAGGAACCAACAAACTCACGCGTTCAGAAAGAACTTTGTTGACGGCGGCATTGTTCCTAATGCCGAGCTCTTCCTGCGCCGTCTTCCTCTCGCTTTTTAGGAACAGCATGAACGCTTTGGGAGGTTTCTTCACATATGTGCCCTTATCCTTCTCACGCTTTCTTTTTCTGAAGGAACAAAACGCAAACAGTGAGCATGGCAGGGAAACAGTAGCTGAGAGTAGTAGAGAGAGAGAGCAGGGAGACACTCTGATCTAGAGTCACTCAGAAAAAAGACAATTAAAACCACTCAAGACACTTTAGAAACTGGGATGGGTTCCAGGGCCTCTGGTGGCATAGCAGCCACTAAATCATCCAAATCTCTACAAAGATAAAGACATAAACACACTGGATGAGATATCATGTCACAAACATGTGAACCGATGTCTGATAGATCAGGTGTGTTTGTTTGCTTTGTTTACTGTTCTCCAAAAGATTGAAAACAATTGTATTCTTCAGGTGGGAAGAATAGAATGCCGTATGACTGGAAACACAAAAACATTTTCATCTCTGGGTTACTTTGTTAGACTTCCTAATTAATGAAAATATTGGTATTAGTGTTCTTGGTGTGGGCATCTGAGCATCTTTTCTGTCAGTAAACCCCTTAATTATTATTTTTTTCCTTCAAATATTAAAATTGTCTTAACAGTGAAAAAAAAGCCAAATATTTTTCCATTTTTAAGCCTTACTATATTCAGCCTTATTTCTGAAATGTGGGTGTTCTTTTGCATTTTAATTGGTTATGCCTTACTGGATTTGAACTCCAGTTTAAGTGAGCTCATCATATTTGAACTAGTTTTTAAGGTCTTATGATAGCCTTATCTCAGGAAAAAAAATCCTAGATTTTTTCATTTTTGTGCCTTGGCACTAACAGCTTTTCGAGAATTTCCATGACAGTTACTATTACAAGGTCAATTATCTGAACTCAGTTACAACTTCATTATGATTACAACAAGAACAGTTTTTTTTTTCCAACTACAATTACAATTATAGTTATTTCATAATTGTAATTAATGATCAATTATGTGATTACAATTCTATTTTACCCCAACCATGGTATCAACCATCCACCAAAAAACTAAACCCCACTGCTAGGGTCTGTCAAAGAAACCAAACTGGGTGATATTCTAATGCCCCATAAGGACTGGATAACAAGATCTAAAGAAATCCATTAAAAACTGTGCTTAACAAAAACAGTCATATAGAAGCATGAGGAAGGGTCTGTCTATTCTTAATGAATGAACAAATGTTTGCTGTAATGTTGCCCAGAATAGCTCCATGTGTTTCAGTGATTCTTACTTGGACCTCAGTTAAAGGTGGAGGAGGACATCTACAAAGAGGAGGAGTAGGAGATGATATTGCAGGGACAGTAGCCCAGTGCACCAGATCTGCAATCTCTGGATAGAGCCTCACAACATCTGCAACATCAGGAAGGAGATGTTTTCACTCCTCCTCCTCTTGGACCAAAGGATCCATCAGGATGCTTTTTGGTCTCCTGTGACACAAAGAAATAAACAAGGAGACAAAAAGAATAAATAAGACGCTGAGGCTCATGCATGGGAACCACACACACACACACACACACACACACACACACACACACACACACACACACACTGCATTTGTTTCCATATATTGCCAAATTAAGTTAGTCAAATAAAACAGGCATATTAGAAAAACAGGTAGAGAATATGTGTTCCTGGTTTAAAAATAAAATATAATAATAATAATAATAAAAACACAACAATGTAAGAAATAATGTTAGAACTTCATTAATTGTGACCCACACTCCTATCAGCTGTATATATCATGTGAATTAGTAGTTACGTCTGTAATTATGTTGTTATTATCATACTTTGTGATGAATGACCTCCCCATGTACTCGGAGCAGTGCTGCCGCCTGGCGGAATGCAGTAGGAACTATTTGCTGGTAATAAAACCAAATAAAACTTGTACTTCATTCTGAGAGCGGAGGTTGTTATTCTGTAAATTTCTGGCTGATGAAGTTCAGAAAAGTTTGCTGACGATTCCTGGGAGAGTTTTCCTTGTAGACTGCACAGTGCACTGCAGACACAACTACTAGAAAACGGTTTGTTTTCTTTCTAACCGCTTATAGGGTGAGAGATTCCACAGTTGCCATGAAAAACATATTTTTAAATAATGCTCTTTTTTCTTTTTTTTTTTAAAGCAACATATTTGTTTTTGGGGGGTACAAAATACCCCCAGCCTGTGAGCCAGATAGCAAAATAATAGGTGACATGTAGGGGGAAGCAGAGCACCTTTGGATGAGAGATCATCCATGCTCAGCAGAGCTCAGAGGGAGAGGAGGAAAGGCATTTACGAGACAGAAAATGGTGCTACGTACGAGAGTTGACGTTCCCAGCAGCGCACACTCGACCAGAGAATGTAGTAGTAGTAGTATTTATTGAAGGGACAGTGCACAGAATGTGTGTAACTCATGGATAGTGTGGCGATGGTGAGATAAAACCATAAAAAACGGGGAACACAGTGACACTCTGCATGTCGGGGAGGAAGCGGAAGTTGCGTGTGTGCAGACTGATGGGAGAGAAAGTTGGAGGAATGCCAAAATACAGTAAGAAATCCATTCAACACTGAACCAGATAGAAAAATAATAATAGTTATGCTTCAAAAGCCTCAGTGGTTTTTTTTTTTTTATGTTTTATATAAGGAAACAATGTTCAGATGTTAGAGTTGTCACTAAAGCAAAAAATAGTTTTAAAGTCAGTGACAGGGGTTTTTTTTTTTTTTTACAAAAAGGCTGTTTTCTTAGCTTTTTGCTCTGAAACTGAAGATTTGTGTAAAACTTGTTCTATTCAACGGCTGATTACAAAAGAACGAAACAAGCCAGAAACAAATGTTTTTTTTTTTATGAAAGTAGAAGCTTCAATCTTTCAGAATCTGGTGATTCAGAATTCAGATAGTCATAGTAGAAAATATTCTGTGGGTCTTTAAAATCAGTCAAAATGCTCAAAAATGGCTGGCACTGAGAAAATCTGAAATAGGCTGGCACTGAATGAGTTAATATCACACATTTCTGGTGACCCCATGAACATATTTTCCCCCAATAATTATTTTTGATGATGTTTGTAAAACTGCGTTACAAATATAGAGTATGCCAGAATTAGTGCTCACATCAATACCTGATGTGAACCATCTTATGTATATATATATATATATATATATATATATATACATATATATATATATATATATATATGTCCACATGTATTGAGCTAGATGTTCAGACTAAACATTAGTCATAGCAGCAGCTTTGAGATTCTTAGGTCCTTGGACTGAAGTTTAATCTTTCTAGACACAAACTGAATGGATTCTGTTAAATAATTTCCCACTGCAAACTTTGTTCCATCTATTAAACGTCACTATAAAATCAACCATCCAACTCTAAAAAAAAAATACAAGTTCAGGTTTTGTTTTGGCTTGATGTTATGTGGATTATGTATGCAAGAAGTGCCCACATGCCACATGTAGACAACATTTGGGGGGAAATGTAGGTTTTGTATAGTGACCAATAACCTAATGCAGGATACAGCAAGTCCTACAAGACACAGGATTAAAGAAAGAATCAATACCTGATGTGAACCATTTACACCTTATGCACATCCACAAGTATGGTTCTGTAAAACAATAAAATAAAAAATCTGCTCATTTGCTTTCATGGCTTTTTTCTCTATATTTATAAATGTAGGGAATCAAATCCTCCAAGTTGAACTCTGACCTAGGGACACTAGTTTCAACATTCAATGGAGTCAGAAAGTCTGTCTTCCACTGTGAAATGCAAACGTGCCCCACAGGGGGACATTCTCCCAATTCCTGTCTGAACAAGGGAACAAGAGAATCCAAGAACATTTTGTTCCTGTGATCACCTCTCTGTTACATTACGATCAAAAGGAAACAATCAGTCAATGTTTACATGTTAAGTTTTCAAACTCTGGGCTCCAGAACCCAAATCAAAGGTCCCACAGGACGTCGGAATAATACCAGCTTTTTTGTTTCCCGCCCAAATGAGAACAAAGAACATGTACTTGTTTGAAAAGTCACAAAAGAAAGCATTATTAAAATGATTCCTACAGAAATTTAAATTGCAAATATTGTCTGTCCTATGTCACTCTTCAGGTAATTCAATAACGAACAGAATTTTATTTTTTAAAATGTTTCATCATTTAAAAGGTGCTTGAAATAATAGAACACATCACAAAGCTTTGTTAAAGGTATTTACAGTTAACCATATGGTAAAGAAAAGCCTAACATGAATTTAGACATTCAGGTTTATTAAGTACTAACTATGCTATTTTTCAGCCGTGTCTAGTATCTAACTGTTCATAACAGATGATATATTAAGATATGATGATGAAAAGATGTTTTAAAATATGTGGAATTCATTATTAGGCATTTTTCTATGTTTAGGAACTCCCTCTGTTGTCTACGTCACTCCATTTCACACCCACACTTAAGACACACCCACAAGCTGAAAGCAGAGACATTGACCAATCATCGATATGATCTCAGAATGATCAACCAAGACACCTCCTCCAAAAGGCGTCTCCAAATTCTTTTAAAAAAAGACGCGCCCGAAACTTTAGTTTTGGACGCGGGCGTTCATGCTCACGCGCGTCCCTCATGTTTCCAGTCTTTCATTTCATTTTTCTTCTATTTGTAGTTGCATCAGTTAGACTTTTTAAGAACCTTGCTCGCAGCGAAAGCCTAAGATGCAAAAGAGCGTGCCTGAAAGCCGACCTTCCAACATCTGAATCGCGGACCAAAATGTGGTCCCTTCTCCTAGTCTGAAACCGGCTGCAATCATCCCCGAAGGGGTTGTGGACCGGCAAATAGAAACCCTGCTGTTTAACGAAACAGAACTCAATGGCGGCACGCCAGTGCAGCTATACTGCCACACGGACGTTGTTCCGGCAAACCCAGAACGTCTCCAGGTCCAACCCAGAACGTCTCCAGGTCCAACCCAGACCGCAACTCAAGGTATGGACCAGTGAACAATGGACCAGCAGAACTGACTCACTTAAACTACAATACATCCTCATTCAAACACTCATACCTACACTCCAGTTAGATATACTTCACTCACAATCCACCACATATGTTTGTCTGTTCTCCCCTGTCTGTCTTTCCCTCTTCGTTTTGAGCTCGCTTTATGATTTTATTCTTTGATTTTACAATAGTTAGTCTAGATTAGTTTAGAATAGTGATTCACTTTACTACATGTAATCCTCACTTTTATTAGCTTAGAAATGCATTTCATCATGGTTTAATCACCGCATTGTTCTCGTTTCTTATTGAATTATGCAAATAAAAGGTTAAACTGTAATTGTTAATTCCTCTGATTTATTAAAGCTGTGTATTCTAGGTGTAGATGTGCTGTACAAATCCACTTCCCTGATTTAATACTTTGTTTAGTCTAAAGAAAAACTTAGACATATTTCCTCTTTTTAAGAGGTGGCACCCAGTAATTCGTTGAGCTAATATCAATAATCACAATTAATATTCTCATTCATATAACCCATTATTAACTACCTTTATCCTCCTACATAAAAAATACATTCATTCATGGCGACTTTTTTTATTTTGCAAACAAACAGTATACAAGAACATAAAAATACACAAAAAGGGTGCCAGGGGGTTCACATACAATCAAACATTTTAGAAATTGATGTAAATGGTTTTTTGAGCCTTTTTATTTTTGCATTTCTTAATGAGATTTATTGATGTACTTACACTTGTGGATGTAATATTTTGCCAAAATAATCAAGAGATTTCTCAAAAAGAAAGCATTTTCTTTTGAATATAAAAAAATAAAATAAAAAAAATAACACCACAAGACAATATCCTTCCATTTCAGTGCAAAGTCTTTGTAAAGATGGAGAATGATAAATTGACTGAAGTCTTTCCAAAAAGTCCTTGAGCGTGAGCAGGACCAGAAGTGGTGTTCCACAAAAACAACAAATCACATCAATGTCTCTTTTAAACTTGGCTGAAGCAAGAAAGCTTATAGGCACCTAAATCATAAACAATTATTATTACAATCATACAATAGCAACATCAACAAGAGAAAAGAAAAGAAGCATTTTAGTACATTTTGATATCACACTAAATTATTGCTAACTACACATTGATGCATACATTATATTGGTGTTTATGGAATGGCATTTGTATTAATTCCAATTATTACGTGTTACTTACAGTTATTATTTGGAGTGAATACAAATGCTAAATCATAAACACCTAAACACAAAGTTACCACAACTAGCGCTCACTTGAGGTGATACACTCACTGGTGGCGTCAACGAGTAACTACAGCTCCAGAAATCAAATCTAAAATCATCACAAGCATCCATTTAAATGTGTCTTTTCTCACATAGTATAACTTGTAAGTATGTATGTATGTTTCTGTCTGTGTGTCTGTATATATACAGTATCTATATATCTTGTGCTTTACCTCTCAGAGCCCCTAAGCTCTGGAACTCAAACTCGCTACACCAGCTTGTAGATCCTTGCTTAAAACTTAACTCTGAATGTATTTATTTATTCATTTTTATATATTCTACCAATGTTTTTTGATGTGCAGTTTATTGAACATTTTTTACTCTCTCTATGTTTTAAATCTTATTTTGTCT